>NC_052026.1:19735384-20002459 GCF_015832195.1 Motacilla alba alba | reverse complement strand
AAGAGAAGAGAGGGATGGGAGAGGGAAAGAGGGGACGGGAGGGGATAGAAAGGGGCGGGAGGGAACGGGAGGGGACAGGAGGGGACAGCACAGGACGGGACGGGAGGGGACAGAGGGGGACGAGAAGGGAAGAGAGGGATGGGAGAGGGAAAGAGGGGACGGGAGGGGGTAGAAAGGGGTGGGAGGGGACAGGAGGGGACAGGGGAGGACAGGAGGGGACAGGAGGGGACAGGAGGGGAGGGAAGGGCCGGGAGGGGCAGGCAGGACCCCGTCGCTGCCCCACTCACGTTTTTGAACTCGCGGAAGGGGACGAACTGGACGATGTCGCGCAGGACGGGCTCGCCCTTGGGGGAGCGCAGGACGCCGTCGTCCCCGTCCAGGATCTGCATGTCCGTGAAGTCGGCGTTGCCCACGCCGACGATGATGATGGACATGGGCAGGTAGGAGGCGCGGACGATGGCCTCCCGCGTGTCTGCCATGTCCGTCACCACGCCGTCGGTCAGGATCAGCAGGATGAAGTATTGCTGGGGGGACAGGGGGATTGGGGCATTGCTGGGGGGACAGGGATGCTCGGGGGGCTGCCTGACCCCGCAGCCAGCCCCTCGCCGGAGCAGCCACACGTGTCACGAGTGTGCAGGGGCTGAGCCCAGCCCCGGCGGGGGCAGAGGGACCCACCGAGGCCTCCTTGGTCCGCTCCTCGTCGGCCGCCACACGAGCCACCTTGGAGATGATGGGCGCCACGTTGGTGGGGCCGTAGAGCTGGATTTTGGGCAGGCAGCTCTGGTAGGACTCCACGACGCCCTGGATGCCTGTGGGGTGTGTGAGGGGTGAGGGGCACGCCAGCCACGGATCCGGCCCCTCTGGAGCTGGACTCACCCTCACACTCATCGTTGTCGGGGTTGAAGTTGATGGCGAAGTCATGGGAGACCTGCATGGAGGGAGGGAGGAAGGGGAGGGGGCAGTGGTGCACCCCCTACCACAGCCCCTGGCACCTGCCAAGCCCCAGCAGTGCCACAGCCGAGGGTACCCCGAGGGACAACACATCCCTGGGGTCCCACAGGGCCCTGAGACCCCCTCACCTCGTACTTGGGGGGGATCCTGGCACCGAAGCCCAGAGCTGAGAACTTCTTGTCGCTGCAAGGGGAGGGTTGTGAGGAGCTCTGGTGCCAGCACTGAGTGCCTGTCACCTGCAGAGGTGGATGCCACCAGCGTGCGTGACACAGGGGGACCTGCCAGAGCCACCAACCTGTCGTAGTCCTGGCAGATCTCACCCACAGCCACCAGCGCCTTGAGGTACTCGTTGGGCTGGTAGGGGTTGATGTAGTGCAGGGAGCAGCTGTTCCGGGGGTCCCCGTTGGAGGCCGTGAAGTCGATGGCCACCTGGTGGGGCACAGTGGGGTCACCCGGGCTGAGCAGGGCCACTGGGGTGTCCCTGCTGGGTGGGGAGGGGACGCTGCTCACCGTGAAATGGATCTGGCAGCCGCCCATGATGTAATCCAGGAAGGAGTAAACCCTGTGGATCTTCCAGAGGGGCCCGCGTCAGGCGGCCGTGCCCCACACCAGCCCGCGGAGCCTGGCACGGCTCAGCACGGCCTGGCACGGCCTGGCACAGCTCCCAGGCGCTCACCTTCAGGTCCAGCAGCACCACGACCCCCGAGTTCTTGTAGTTGCGCTTCTTGATCTTGTACTTGGGGTTCATGCAGTCCCACTGCACCTGTGGCACCGGCACCCGCGCTGCCTGCGGCCCCCGCCGGGGCACGGCCCAGCCCGGGCACCCCACCCCGGTGCCACTGCACCCATGGGCTCCGCACAGCCCCAGAACACTGCGGGCCAATAACCCTGCACCCCACAGCCCCAGGGTGCAGCCACCCCATCCATGGCTGATTCCCCAGAAGCCCCCAAACCCGCCATCCCTTCCCCAAGCAGGAGGGCAGAGAGAAGAAAACGATGCCAAACCCAGAGGAGGAGCTGGAGGGTGGCTGCTAGGACAGGCGCTGCTGGCAGCACACAGGGTGACCCCAGGCCATCCCCGTGTCCCCATGTCCCACCTTGTTCTCCCCCATGGCCTTCTGCATCTCCTCGAAGGTGGTGAAGAACTCCCCGATGAAGTCGTGCTTGCCCCGCGAGTCGTAGTCCCACACCACGCACTGTGACGGGCACGGCTCAGCTCTGGCACCGGGGGGCTCAGCCCTGGCACCGGGGGGCTCAGCCCTGTCCCCAGGACTGTGGGGCCCCCAGCACACCCCCAGGGAAGCTGGGGTTCAGATGCCCTCAGGGCAGGAATAGAGGTCCCCATCGTTCTCGCTCACCCTCAGCTTCCTCTTCTCCTCGCAGCTGCAGAGCGAGTTGAGGGAGACTTTGAAGGGCTCCCAGATGGGGCTGAGGTTGTTCTTCACCACCTGCAGGATTCGGGGGGGACTCAGCGGGGCCGGGGAGCCCCGGGGTGGGCGTGGGGCGGCCGGGCCCGGTGCCGCCGCGGCCCCACCTCGGTGCGGTACACCAGCTGCTCGCTGCGGTCGTCGTCGATGCGGTAGATCTCCAGGAAGGGATCTGACTTGCTGAACAGGTCCTGGGGGAGGAGGATGAGGGAGAGCAGTGCCCGCCCTGCCCGCCGTGCCCCGTTTCCCCCCGGCACCCGGCTCACCTTGTCGTCCAGTTTCTTGGCGCGGAAGGCGAGCTCCACGTAGCCGTTGTTCCCCGAGATCTCCTCCGAGATGATCTGAGGAGGGTGGGTGGATGCTCAGAGCCTGGCACAGCTTTGCCCCCTGCCCACCAGCTCCCTGCGGTGCCCTGGGAGGGGACAGGGTCCCACGTGCCTCCCTGGCACAGCAGGGACCTTCAGGATGGCCAGCAGATGCCATTGGGGACCCTGAGCCCTCCCCAACCCTGAGAGTCCGTGCCACCCCACTGATCCAGTCCAGTGCCACCCAGGTGTCCCAGTTTGATGCCGTCCCAGTACCCCAGCCCAATGCCATCCACGTGTCCTGACTGGTGCCATCCCAGCATTCCAGCCCCACGTCACCTGTGCACCCCATCCGGGTGCCACCCTCGGTTTGGCGCCACCCCAGCGCCCCTGCTCAGTGTCACCCACCCCAGTGTCACCCACCCCAGGCTCAGTGCTCACCGTGATCGTGGACTTGCCCGCAAACTTGCCGTACTTGAGGAACAGCGGCTTGGTCACCCGTTTCTGCGCCACGATCTGCGAGAGCCCAGCGTTGGGGAGGGGACGCGGCCGCGGGGTCCCCGGGGGGCCGTCCCCAGGCTCACCTGCCCCACGGTGCACTCCATGCCCCCCAGGAAGTCGTCGTCGTGCGTGCCCACGCCGGCCTGGCCGTGGCTGTCGTACACCTCGAAGCGCAGCTTCTGCACCTCCTCGAAGTAGTAATCGACCGTGAAGATCTTGGCGAACACGGGGTTCAGGTTGCTCTTGATCACCTCGCTGCGATCCACCTGCGGGGGATTGGACAGGGCCTTGGGGTGCCAGAGCTCACGCGGGGTGTGGGAACCTGGCCTGGGGAGGCTGGGATGTGGGATGAGGGGAGAGGAAGGGATGCCAGGGACATGGCAGGCTGAGGGCTACAAGGATGAGGGATGGGGGGGGGTGGAGGATGAAGGGATAGGGGTGCAGGAACAGGGAATGCAGAGAAGGACAGCTGTCCCCGAGGGAATGGCGTTTGGAGGAGCCCTTTGTGCCCCCCACAGCCTCCAGCCCTGGGTACGGAAGCTGCTCCCGCTGGGCTCCCTGTGGTCATGCAAGGGGATACTCTGCCTCTGGCTGTGCTTTGCCACAGCTCCTCTGGAGCAGGAGCAACGGGCTGGTGCCAGGACAAGCCGCAGTGCCCGTCCTGGGGGTCACCAGCCCCTGGCCCTGGTGGCCCCAGTGGGCGGTGGGTGCTCGGTGTCTCCTGGCCGCGCTGGCAGCGGGTGCCGAGCAGTTCCGGAGCCTCCCCCGCACCCGTCCCTGCCAGGGTTGACTCAAGGGGACACATCCTGGTCAGGGCACCCTGCCAGCCCCTGGCCCCTTCCCGCTGCCTGCTCAGTCCAGCATCATCTGTCGAGCCCACACTGCTGCCAGCCTGCCGTGGCCACCCGTGTCCCTCCTGCGCGGGCACTGCCAGCCCCTCATTCTGGGGATGTGGCTGTTGTGTCCTCGGACCCTCTGGACCCTCAGGGCCTTAGAGCCAGCGGCAGAGCCAGATTCAGGCACCCCCTCGTCCGGGGCACAGGCTGGCTGGGACAGGAGTCACTCCAAAAGGTGGCTCAGGAGGGACCCTCTTGCCTCTCGGAGCCGGCTGGTGTCTGGCACGGCACAGCATGGCACAGCACCCAGAGCGTGGCACAGAGCACTGTGGCACAGCCGGGTACAAGTGTCTGGCAGGGCGCAGCACACCGCAGCTGGCACGGCACCCTCGTCCCCCCCTCCCGGCTCCGCGCTGGCTCGAGAGGAGTCGATGACACGCCGAGGGATTTAGCGCTAAATCCGCCGGCTGAGCGGCCGCGATTAGAGCGGAGCCGCCGGTGCCAGCCCAGAGCTCAGCGTGGGGAAGGCATGGAAGGAGCTGTGCCAGCCCCAGTGCCATCCCCGCTGCCAGCATCAGCCCCAGCGCCACTGTCAGCACCCGCCCTC
The DNA here is from genome assembly GCF_015832195.1 of Motacilla alba alba. Classification (NCBI taxonomy): domain Eukaryota; kingdom Metazoa; phylum Chordata; class Aves; order Passeriformes; family Motacillidae; genus Motacilla; species Motacilla alba. The sequence continues at coordinate 19,997,832 of NC_052026.1, read as the reverse complement.
CAGCCCTGAGCCACCCCAGCAGTGGGTGAGGTGTCCCTTGTCCCTGTCCCGGGCAGTGGAGCCACTCGGGAGCCACATGCGGTGGGCACCACGCCCACCCCGCTCCCTGGACCCCATTCTGTACCCTGCAACCTGTTCTGCACTGTGCACCCTACTCTGCATCATCTCCTGCACCCCATCCTGCACCCCTGCTCTGCACCCTGTACCCCGCTCTGAACCCTCCACCCTGCTCTGCACCTTGCACCCCATTCTCAACCCTGTACCCCCTCCTGAACCCTGACCCTGTTCTGCACCCAGCAGCCCATTCTTCATTATCTCCTGCACCCTGGTCTGAACCCTGCGACCTGCCTTGCACCATGCACCCTACTCTGCATCAACTCCTGCAACCCTGCACCTCGTTCTGAACCCTGCACCCTGTTCTGCACCTAGCACCCCACTTTGCACCCTGTACCCCCTTCTCACCCTTATCTCCTGCACCCTGCTCTGTACCCTGCACTCTGCTCTGAACCCTGCACCCCTTTCTGGACCCTGTGCCCCATTCTCTCCTGTGCCCTGCTCTGAACTCCGCTCTGTACCCTGTACTCTGCTCCCCACCCACTCCTGCACCCTGACCCCCGTTCTGCAGCCTGCTCCTCGCCCCCCACCCTCTCCTGCAGCCCACCCTGCAGCCCCCTACATCCCCCCCGTGCCCAGCCCCGCCACATCCCGGGGTCCCACCCTGCCCTGCCCGGTGGGTGCCAGCAGAGCCCCCCGCCCTCCTACCTCCATCCACTGGCCCTGGGACTGCATCAGCAGCAGGACGCAGGGGTCCGACTTGTTGAGGGTGTCGCGGTCCAGGAGGTGTTTACAGCTGACCCGCAGCTCCACCTTGGAGAGCACGGCCAGCGGCGCCTGCGGGCACGGCTCGGGCGCGTCGCCCAGGCCGGCCGGGCGCGGCGGGGGACCCGCGGCCCCGTGGGCGAAGGGCATGGCGGGCGAGCGGGGCGGCCGCTGTCAGGGAGCCGGGCAGGTGCCCCTCATGCCCGGGGCACGGCGCCCCGCGGTGCCGGGCACGGCCCCGGCGGCAGGACAGGGGTGGGGCGGAGGGGTCCCGGGACGCCTCCCAGGCGGGGTGGCCGGTTCCAGCCCCGGTGGCTCCGCGGGGCCCTGCAAGGCATCAAAGCACAGCGGGGTGAGCGGCAGCGGGGGCACCTGGTGGCACGGCCCGGGTACCCCCAAGTCCCAGCCAGCTGTGGGCACAGCTGTGCGGGGTTCACGCGGTCCTGCAGGGCCGTGCCCAGCTCTGTCCCAGCCCCAGCCCAGCGGCAGGATGTGTCCCGAGGGGAGGGGGGACACAAATGGGGTGGGGTACCCACCCCGGAGTGCCACGTGTGGGGCTGTGGAGCAGGAACCCCCTCCAGTCCCTGCGGGCAGCACCCCCCAGCCTGGGCAGGGCTCTCCGGAGGGGAATGGGGACACCAACTCCGTGTCTGTGGCAGCAGGTGACAGAGGTGACAGATTCCCCCCGTGCTGGGGACAGGGTCCATCCTGCCCCCCGAGGCTGGCAACACTCAGCCGGGCGATGCTGCCTGTCCGGGCAGCGAGGGGCTCTGCCAGTCCCGGCCCCAGTCCGGGGCTTGTCCCCCGCCTGCAGGTGCTGGGGGCTCCTGGCTGGGGCAGGGGCAGAGCAGCCCTTGCCCACCCGTGCCCTCGCTGCCCAGCCCGGCCGAAGTTTCCTGGGGCAGTCATGCCGTGCCCAGGCCCTCCCCGGCACATGGCTCCGGTGCCCCAGCTCCGGTGGGCACCGTCCCCCTCCCCGGGGATCGCGGGCACCCCTCGGCATCATCCACGGCTCAGCGGGACAGCGGGTCCCACCCTGCCCGTCGCCCCCTCACCTGGGTGCCGATGGCCCGGGCTGGGGCACGGCAGGGGCTGGGTCGGGGCGTGCCCGCCGTGCCGGTGTGCCCGCCGGAGCTGCTGCCGCTGCCACCTCCACACAACTGACTCAAGCTGCAGCTCGGGAGCGGAGCCCTAAGAGGGAGATGGATGACAAGCTCCGTTAACTGCCTCGCTGCCGGCTCCGGAGAGGAGCCCACCCCGCGCCGGGGCTGAGCGGGGGCCGCAGGGTCCCCAGCACCGCTGGCTGTGCCAGGGCAGGAGCTCCTGCTCCAAGTGAGACCCCCCAAGGCACAGCCGCCGCCCCCCACCCTCCCCAGCTGCTCGCCATGGGGTACCCGAGGCCACCTTGGTCCTGGCCCCCACACTGTGAGCCAACAGCCCAAGCACAAGGGTGGGGTCCCCCCAAACCCACCGGGTGCCCTCCCCACACGCTGGAGCTTCCATTCCCACATCCCATGCACATGGACTCCCACAGGCTGAGTCCCCAGCTCGGGACCCCCCACCCACCCCTGTCCCCCCAGCACTGCGGCGCTGTCAGCCCAGCTTTATGGAAGATGATGTAATTAGCTCAAATTTGGAGGGATTAAAATGCAGATAGGGCTAACAAGCACGAGGGCACCACAGGGCCCGGGCTTCAGGAGCTAATCCCCAGCCTGCCTGGCAGAAATAGGCCACTCTCCTTCCCACCCCCCACAGCCCCAGCACGGCTCCGTAGGGCAGGAGGCACCAACCCGCAGCGGGACACAGGGGCTGGAGGGACACCGTGGTAACGGGACACAGGCAGCACCCCAGCAGGCACATCTTACCCCTGAACCACCCAGGAACCATGCAGCTGTGCCAGGACTCCAGCACTGAGTGCCCCATCCCATCCCATCCCATCCCATCCCATCCCATCCCATCCCATCCCATCCCATCCCATCCCAGATATAATGATGGGCTGGGTGAGCGCTCCTGGAGCAGCTCTGATCCCACCAACACATCCCAGTGACCCCCCAGCCCCTGCCCAGGGACAGGCAGAGAGCCTGGGATCCCCTTGACAGCCACGAGGATCAGCCAGAGCCTCCCAGTTTCTCCTGAGCTCCTGTGGTGCCACCTAAAGTATCACAGAATCATTTGGGATGGAAAAAGATTCCAAGATCAGTTCACCCTCACTCCAGGACTGCCGAGGCCATCACGATGTCCCCAGGTGCCACATCTATGATGGGATGCCTTTAATCCATGAAGAAATGGCTAAAAGGGCCCTGAACTGGAGCAGGGCTGAGCCAAGGGCCAGGAAGTGCAGCATGGCACAGCAGCACAGCCCAGCCCTGGGACTCCATCCAAGCCTAGCTGAGGGACTGGGCCACACCTTGCTCCTCCTGTACCCCCCCAAAAGTGGGGAAAGCCCCTCATGTGGGCAGCACCTGAGTGACCCCCACCACGACACCCAACTTGTACAGCTTTGCCTCACACAGAGGGGTGGAAATCATCAAACCAGGAATACTGGCATGGAAAGCACGGAAGGGGCAGCGGACAAAGCCTGGCACGGAGAGGGAAGCCCCAAAGCCCCTCACAATCAGAGCAGAAGGCAGCCCAGGCTGCAGCCCTGACAAGGTAGAGGAGGGGCTCAAGGCAGGTGCTTCACTCGCTGTCAGGGAAATGTGGAGCCTCCAATCACAGCCAACGAGGCTTCCCACGCTGGAACACATCCCTGCGCCTCCACGGGCCCACAGGCAGCTCCGCTCGCTACATGTGCCCCAAAACCACAGCACACCGGGCTCTCTACGGCTTTTTATTGACAGTTCTGGGGAGAACAGTTCATTTCTTCTTCTCCACATCCTGCTCGGCCGCTTCCTTGGCGCGCTTGGCGCGGATGCCGAAGAGGCGGGCGTTGGCCCGGGCCATGCGAAGGCTGGCAAAGGCCTTGAAGTTCTTCTCGTCTTCCGAGATGACACGCGCCTTCTCCCGCTTGAACACCTGCGGAGAGAGCGCCAGACAGTCAGGCTGGCCCTCGGAGCCCAGGCTTCCCAGCATGATCCCTGTGAGAGCAGCAGGAACGGAGCGCTCGTGCCATCTACAGGCCCTGCCCTCAGCCTGCTCCGCCGGGCTCTGCCTCCCCGCGGGCTCCTCCACGGAGCAGGAATAAAAACAGGCACCACGGGAAACCTGAGTCAGGTTTCACAGAATCACAGCATTGTTAAGGTTGGGAAAGACTTTTAACAGCGAGCTGTTAGCCCAGCACCACCACGGTTACCACCAACCATGTCCTCAAGTGCCACATCCACGTGTTTTATGAACGCTTCCAAGGATGGGGACTCTACCAACTGCCCTGGGCAGCTGTGCCAGGGATGGACAGCCTGGTCAGGGAAGCGATTTTCCTAATATCCAACCCAAACCTCCCCTGGAACAGCTTGAGGCTGCTTCCTCTAGTCCTGTCACTTGTCACCTGGGAAGAGAGCCTGACCCCCTTCCAGCTCCACCCTCCTGTCAGGGAGTCACAGGAAGGACTAGAGGTTTGTGACACTCCTGACAGCAGCTCTGGGAAGCAGAGAGGATTTAGAGACAAACGGTGACCACAGAATCTGCCTGAGCACTCCCACCTCAGCTGAACCCAAAGCGCCCTCAATTTCACAGCTCTCTCAAAGACTTATTCCTGGTTTTCTTTTGATCCAGGATGGGCAATGCCTGGAGACAGCCACCCTCAGCTGCGAGGCAGCAAGGAGAGAAGCCTCTCCACAAGTCCAACCTCAATCACATCACACAGAGAATATCTTCAAAGGACACTTACGTTCTTGATGGGCATGACAGGTCCTGTGAGCTGGGTGGCCATCTTGAGCTCCTCTGGCTGCACAACAGAAGATGGGAATGTTAGAAGAATAGAATTTAAACTTCTCTGGCTAAAACCTCAGCTAAAGCACAGCAGGTTCCCAGCTGAAACGTGGTGCTAACGATCCTGCCAGGAGCTGTACCACCGCACGGGAAGGAAGCCAGCACGGCAGAGCGCCTGGCACTGATGAGCTGCACCAGCGGCCCACGCTGTGCCCGGATCCGGCCAGAGCAGCAGCGGCCACGGCTCCGCCAGCTGGGACAGCTTTGACACCAACTGTGCTGCTCTCAGTTTACACAGGATCACAGGATCATCTCGGTGGGAAAACACCTCCATGATCATCCAGTCCAAGCTGTGCCCGATCCCCACCTTGGCCCCAGCCCAGAGCACTGAGTGCCACACCCATTCCTTCCCTGGACACCTCCAGGGATGGGGACTCCAAATCTCCCTGGGCAGCCCCTGCCAATGCCTGAACATCCTTTCCAGGAAGAAATTCCCATGTCCAACCTGAACCACCTTCCCTGGCACAAAGTGAGGCCGTTCCCTGAGCCTCCTTTTCTCCAGGCTGAGCCCACACAGCTCATACACGCCCAACACGTTTCTCAGCAAGTCCTCCTCAGATTGATTCCAGTCTCTTGTAAAAGCATGTCATCAGACAAAAATGACTGAACGTTTACTGAATACAGCTGACTTCCAGCAAACACATCTGAATCAGTGTTTCAGCTCCAGACTCTTCCTCCCTGCTCTGAAGATGGAGTTAAGCAGCTTGGAGCTGCCAGATTCTCCACAAGATGGGAGGACAGTCTGAACTCGCCCTTGTGTTCCCTGGATCTACTGGCAACAGAGCCAGGGAACACAGCTCTGCTCTGATCCTGGAGAGGTTTTAATGAAAACCATTTTTGAATGTCAGTAACAACTGCCTTCTGGAGCCTGCCTGGCACACAGCTCTGGAGCCACTCACAGCCTGTCCCCCAGCCTTCCACCAGCAGGACTGACTCCAAGGGGAATTTCCAGCCATTGTGGCAATTTAGCTCTCTGAACTAAAACTCAACTGGCTGAGCAAGGAGCAAAGCTCCAGGAATCAGCACCTAAACAAGCCTGCAGCTGTCCGCCAAATGCCTGGCTGAAGTGCCACTGCAACCCAGAGTGCCCTGCTAGACTCGACCCTGCCAGGCCTGGCCTTGTGCCGGGCTCAGAACCATGGGGTTCACACGCTGGAGAAGGCTCAGGAGCTCTGAGCTCTGCCCGACACCAAACCTCCCAGAACAGGACACACTCCAGCAGTCAGGCACTCACAGAGCTGTCTCCCTTCTTGGGCACGGCTGGCTTCCTGGGGAAGAGGATGAGCTTGGAGTGGTACTCCTTCAGCCTCTGCACGTTGGCCTGCAGGGACTCGGTGGACTTGTTCCGCCGCCGGGGATCCACGGAGATTCCGATCGTCCGGGCAAACTTCTTGTTGATGCCAGCGAGCTGAGGAGAGAGAGGTGTCAGCGTGCCACAGCCCCCAGCAGCCAGGCAGGGCCCCCAGCACGGGATGCAGGCTCTGGAGGAAGGCTGGGCATCGGTAATGCACCAACAAAGGGTGTCCTGGGGTATCTCTGTGCTTAAAATGTTGCTCGGGCTGATTTCCGCAGGTGGATTTCCCTAGAGGAGCAATGTGCAAGCCCTGCAGGACACATTCAAATGTGGGTTCAGACAGATGTTTATGAGTCAGCTCGTGGACAACTCTGGGAGCTCCATTACATCAGGATTTTTTCTAACCATCTCAAACAACCATTAAATAACTATTTTTTACACTACTTTAAACAAAAAACTAATTTTCTGTTTGAAGACAAACAGCTGCATCCTGCTTTGTGTTCCACCATTAACCAAAAACTAAAAAAAAAATAAAAGTAATGAAGTATTTGGCACCCAGAGGAACAATTTCCCTGCCTCAGTGCACCAATTCCAGTTATAAATGCTTTAATTAAGACACTGAAGCAGGCGCAGAGGCAGCTGGTGCTGCCAGTGAGCCCTGATGTGCAATCTGATCAGAGACACAGTGGGAGGCCCTGCAGACCACCTTTAGCAGCTCAGCACACCTGGGCAGGTCACAGGGACAGGGAACAGCAAACACCTCCCACTTTAATCCAAGTATCTGGGCTTTAATCCAGCTATGATTACTCCAGCTACCCTGAGATGCTGTGCTGAATGGTTCTTCCTCCTGCTACAACATCCCCTGCTTGTCTTAGAACTAAACTGAGCTGAGTTCACTTGGTCCTTAACTGGAAATATTGGCTAAAATATTTAGAATTAACAGAATAATGTTTCATAAAGAAACAATTCAATGACAACGATCTTAGTCTTCTCTTTCTCCCAAAAAAACTTTAGGAGACTCAAGGTTCCTTCAGAATTCAAATTTGATAGAATCTCTGAATAGTCTGGGGTGGAAGGGACCTTAAAGATCTTTAAGATCCATCCCTTGCCACGAGCAGGGACACCTTCCATTCTCCCAGGCTGCTTCAAGTCCCATCCAACTCAGCCTTGGACACCTCCAGGGATGAGGCAGTCACAGGTTCTCTGGGCACCTGTGCCAGGGCCTCCCCACCCTCACAGGGAAGAATTTATTTCATCTATCCAATCTCAATTTCCCCTATTTCAGCTTTATTTCAACAGAAATTTAAATGCCACTCTCACCAGATAAGCAGACGTTTACCTTTCAAAGCACTCTTCACACACCCACTCCAGCATCTCAGGTAAGACCAGTCTTTCCTTGCTCCCCGAGCCAGGAAATCCACAGCCTCCCCTGGCAGGTACCAGCACCTGAGGAAGGCACCTCGAGCAGGACAGAAGCAGCTGAGCTCAGACTTCATCTGACTTTTTGAACGGATGCTCTGTACTTACTTTAAGCTCCTCCAGGCTGAAGCCTCTGCCAGCACGGACCTTTTTGTGGTATCTGATGGTAGGGCACCTCACGATGGGCCGGATGGGCCCCGCCACGGGCCGGGGGGCGATGCGGCGAGCCTTGGCCTGGCGAGCCTTCCTCCTGCAACGGCAGGGCCACAGCAGCCTTCAGCTCGGGAAACGCCTCAGGGGATGGAGCCCAGCCTGTGCCCGACCCCCACCACGCTATCACCCAGCCCAGAGCTGTGAGCGTGCATCCAGTCCCTCCCTGGGAACTGCAGCACCTCCCTGGGCAGCCCCTGCCGAGGCCCGACTGCCCTTTCCAGGAAGAGATTCCTTGTGATGTCCAACCTGAGCCTCTCCCTCTCCTCCTGTCCCTGTTCCCTGGGAGAAGAGCCTGACCCCCTCCTGTCAGGCAGTTGTGGAGACCACGAGATTCCTCCCGAGTCTCCTTTCCTCCAAGCTGAGCCCCCCAGCTGCTCCTGGTGATCCAGACCCTTCCCAGCTCCCTTCTCTTCTCATGCTCCTCAACGTCTATCGTGCAGTGAGGGGCCCAATCTAACACCGGAGCTCCAGGTGTGACATCCGCAGCACCAGTACAGAGGACAGGCACTGCCCTGGTCCCGCTGGTCACAAGCCAAGGGTCACTAGCCTCGTGCCCACCTGTGACAGCCATGGGGACACGGCATCTCTACGACATGAGCCACTCCCGCCTTGCAGGGAGGCGCCTCCTGCCCTGCGATGGCTCCGGAGCGAACGGCCGGGCCGGGCCGGCTGCTGCTGCCCCGGGACCGCGGCTGCCATCAGAGACCCAGGGAAGAGCGTTCATCACTGTGGATGCAGCGATTCCGGAGATGTCTCATCACTTGGCTGCGGCCGGCCCTGAGCACGATGGCTGAACAAACCCACGGCGTCCCGGCTCCGTAAGCGGCCCCGCAGACACCGGGACAGCCCTTCCCGCGGCCCCCGGAGCTCCGCGCCTCACCTGCGGAGCTTGCGGGCGGGCTGGTTGAACCAGGTGGCGACTCGGCGCTGCCAGTCCTTGTGGAAGTGGGGCTTCAGGATCATCCCATTGCGGCTGGGCGCCATGGCTGCGGCCTGCGGACACCGGCACGGTTAACGCGGGGACACCCGAGACGCGCCCGAGCCCGCGCTCCCCGACCCGCCGCGGCCCCATCGGCGCCCCCGGGGCCTCCCCCGCGGCCCCGCGCGGGGCCGTGGCGGCGGCGGGCGCGGCCCCGGCAGGCGGATGGCGGCGGATGGAGCCCCCGGCCCTCACTCACCTCCCGCCACGACAATGGCGACCGGAAAGGAAGCGCGGGCGCGGCGGCGCCGGAAGTGCCGGGGCAGCGGCCAATGGGCAGCGCGGGAGCGGCAGGAGAGGGGCGGGGCCAGTGAGGGGCGGGGCCAGCGAGGGGCGGCCGCGCCGTGCCCGCAGCAAAGATGGCGGCGGCTTAAAGGGCCCGCGCACGGCGGGGGGAACCGGGACATGGGGAACGGGGCCACAGCCAGGCTCCATCGGCAGCGGCGGCTCGATGCCTCTCCCTCTCCAGCACCCCCTGGGCAGGGCGATGGGACGGCCACTAGGCAGGGGTTCCGCTGGTCCCAAATCCTGAGGGATCCCCATCCAACCCCAGAGCAGCATCCCTGCTCCCTGCTGCCCTTTCGGGGTAGCGGAATTCTCTCGCAGGAGGCAGGACAAGGGTCTCCACCCCCGGGCAGATCCCAGGTCCCACAGCCCTTGCCCCGGAGCAGTGGCACAGCAGCGCTGGCAGCAGCCCAGAAGCCACCAAGGACGCTGCGCTGTCCCCCCGGTGTGCTGCTGCTCCCACCGTCACCCTCCGCTCCACAGAACTGAACCCCCCTCCCCACAAAGGTTATGTGAGGTAAAGAAAGAAAATCAAAACTTGAAATTTCATCTGCTGCTGGAAAAGGAAATTCAAAGAGTGAGACTGGGAAGAAACAATTTGGAATTAAAACATGCAGGAAGCAGCGTCCAAAATGGAGAAAACTGCTTGTGTCCCTGAACTCAAGGGAAGTCACTCCCTAGGCACTGAGAGAGCCCAGGGATTGAGCTGGGTCAGGGGAGAACACACAGTGCAGAACATCTTCACATTCCAGGGAAGCAGGAGGCTCCCAGCTCCAGCCTGACCCGGGACAGGAGCCTGGGACAAAGGCCCAGGGCTGGGAGCTGTCAGAGCCCAGGCTTGGGCTGGGGTCTTTCAGGTCACAGACAGTCCTGATGGAGTAACTCCAGACAATAATCCTGCCTAAAAGATGCAGCCAGCCAGGGCACTCCAGGCAGCAACAACCACTTTAATGCTTTCCCTGATGAACACCAGACAACCCTGTCAGCAGGGCCCCTTTTGCAACAGCCACGAGGATGAAGGAGCTTTTCCTGAGGATTCCCAACAAACACGTCTGCTTTTGCTGGATTTCCAAGAGCACCTCTGCAGCTCAGAAACAGCAGTTCAGAACATCTTCCCACGTGTGCTCAGAGTCACTCTCTGCACAGTCAGTTTCTATGTCCCGCTGCTCAGCTCTTTTTGCCTCAAACTCTGCTTGGGAAAAGCTTGCTGTAAAAGCTGGACATAAATTATTGACCAGGGAGAAGGAGGCCCTTGTCCTGTAGCACTCCACAGCTCTAATGAGCTTCATGTGTGCCAAACACCCCCGGAGCCCGACACATTGTACACACACAGCAGCACGTTGCGGGCAGTTTATTCCAGCCAGGGCTGCTTGTGTGTTATGTTCAAAGGTTACACAAGAGCTGCAGCAGCCCAGCTCAGCCCCACAGGGGTGTCCCCATGCTGAGGGCACAGCCCTGCCCTCCTGCCATGGCACAGAGCACAGCCAGAACTGGCTTACATGGGACTTTCCACCCACTGGAACACGTTCCCTGCTCCTGTGTACAAGAAACTTCCACAGCAGATCAGACTTACCCAACTCCTAATCACCACCACCCTGCTAGGAATCAATTCTGAAATCCTGAGGAGTTCTCATTCCTGCAGGATAAAGCTCAAAGAGCTCACGCAGCCATCCCTTAAACCTGGGGGAGCAGCAGCAGCACGGCAATTCCCTGCTCAGCACCTTTGGTTCTGGAGCTGAGGAGGCAGAGGGTCTGTGTCCTAAAGAAGCCTCCGGAGCCCTCCCATTCCACATGGAGCGGGTTCACACTGGTCTCAGGCGTGGTTCCTCCTCCTCCTCGTGGCTTGGTGGCTGGGGAGGTGTTTCCTCCTCCCTGGTGTCCTGCTTGTCCCGCTCTGCCTGCAGCCAGCTCTGAGGTGCAATCATCTTCTTGGGCCCGTGGGGCGGGGGCCCGATCAGCGCTTCGATGTCATCGTAATTGATCACCTCCTTCTCCAGCAGGGCACTGGACAGCTGCGAAAAGGGAAGGAGGCAAAATGAGGGATGGAGCCCCAGAGAGAGCAGAGAACTGCTTCCCAGAGCTGGTCTGAACTGCCAGCTCAATCAGGCCCCAGCACCTGCAGCCCCCCAGGAGCAGAGCTGGCTGTGCCACCACAGACGGGGTGACCCCAGGACCAAACTCTCCAGGCTCCAGCAGTGTTCCCAAGAGCACGTTAGGCCAGGAATACACAATGTGACTGCAGGCAACAAAGCAAGCTCTTGGGAGTGATTTGGAATGAGAGCTCCAGGAACAATGAGAGAAGTGTCCCTCCTGCCACTGTCGCTGCACCTGTGGCCCTGCCCAAGAGCCAAAGCGGCAGCGTGGAGACCTCTGGCAGACCCAGAGCCTTCCCTGCACACACAGAGCTAACAAAGAGCTGCCTGTTCCTGCAGGCAGGGGCTGGAGGTCAGCACAAGTTCCTCTCCAGAAGAGTGGAATTCTCTGGCCCCTCTGGCAGCAGCACCACCCCTCTGGAGCAGCAGGTGGCTGTCCAGAGTGGAACTGCTCGATCCTGCTGAGGAGATGTGACACGCTGGCCTGGCAACTGAAACACTGACTCTGGAGATACTTTGGCTGCACTTTAAAGTTTTTCTGTGCTGAGCCTCTAGCAAACATCTGGCTGCTGTTACATGGCAGCAGCAGGACAGAGGAGCCTGCAGAGACACCCCTGAGGATCCCTGCTCCAGAGCTGCCAGGGCACTGTCCCGGGGACAGCAGCATGTCCCAGCTCTCTCCTTACCACGCACTGGAGGCCTGACACTGCCTAGCTGAAGGGGTTGTTGTTGTTGTTGCAGTCCTTGTTTGTTTAAAAAGAGGATTTAAGGAAAATAATTGCTTGATTTGCAAAATAGGCAACGTTCAGTTGACCTCTGGTCATTTTGGAAGCCATGGACTGGAATTCTGAAGGAGCTGCAGAGGGTGCTGTGACCCAAGGTTGGCTCAGCACTGGGCACGGAGCTCCTGGCACAGGTGGGGACGTGCCAGGGTGTTCAGCTAGATCAGGACTGTCAGTACACAAAGGGGAGGAGGCAAAGCTCTATCTCTGCAACAAGGACTCTTTGGTGAATCAGTTATTAAGGAGGTGAAAACTGCCTGGAGTCACCAGAAAGCAGGAACCAGCCCCCATCAGCCAAGGCACCATATTCCTGCACCAAAGCCAGACACTGTCCACCTGAATACTGGCTTGGCTTCCCAAAAACAGTCACTGTCAGCTCTCCAGAAAATTGCACTGCCAAGAGGCAAGCAGAGAAGTGCAGGTGAAGGACACAAATTCCAGCTTTGATCATTTCCACAGAGCACTCCTCCTCCTCTATCTACCCTGCAAACACCAGCTGGTGTGAGGAGGCAGACTACTCACTGCTGGGAAAGGCACACACATTCCTCCCGTGCCTGCTCTGAATCTGGGGGATACACAGTAAACACTCACTCGTTCCCAACACTCCCACCACAAGACTTTCTAGGAGAGAGACAACACTGCAACAGCTGAGCTACAGAGCACAGAAAGCAGCAAAACCACCAGTTAAAACCACCCAAACCAACCAGCAAACCCCCACACAATTCAGCTCACTGTTTGCAGCTTGTCCCGGTTCTCCAGCAAGAGCTTTTCTGTGCGCCTGTAAGCCTGAGCCACCAGGATTTTGGCTTCCTTGAAGAAACAAGAAGAGGGAGTTGGGGTGTAGGTGGCAACAAACACAATGTGTGGCTAAACAAGGAGAGCACTGAGGGATGGAATCTGCAAACTGAGCCAGGCAGGATGTGGTTCCCATCAACAGAAACTATGGATAAACTGGCTGGAAAAAGGCCCAAGGAGTGCTGGTGATAAGGGGCAGTGAAGTCTTGCCCAAGCACAGCTCGATGGGAAATGCAGATTAAGGCTGTCCAGGAGATAAAGGTGCAGCTCAGCACAAATTCCAAGGAAGCACAGCCATGGTCCTTCTGAAATAAAGCTTTTCTGTTTCCAGCTTTTTGACTGTTGAACTAAAGCAATGTGTTTTTTTCAGCAATGAAGCCACATTTTCTGTCGAAACAGGCTGATTTGCAGTCACTTTGATCACCTAACCATTGGTTAGATCTGATCTAGGAAGCGCACACATCTACACTGTGCAGCTGTGACTTTAAGACACAGGTTTCTGTCCATCTCAGCCCTGCACAGCACAGGCTGCTGGGCTGAACTCACAGCCAGGTGGGATTCTGCCTGTTCCTACTGCCTCGCTGCACAGCCCTGACACAGTCACGGAACAGGTAACCGCTCACTCACTGGCCAGTAGCAAAACGCAAATTGCTCAGGTGTAAACCACTTGCCATTTTCAGTGAAGGGCAGAAAGCAAAGAACAAAAAGAGACCCTTAGCCCAGGGTGGCCTTACGTGGTCCATCATTTGCAGCAGGCCCTGGCTGAAGGGGCGCCGGCCGATGCCAGGGGCACTCTCCGGGTCTGGGAAGGAGATCTGCCCGATGCTGGGCACCATCCCGTACTGCTTCACCATGGCATAGGCAATCTTGGTCACCTTCTTCAGGTCATCCTGTGCTCCTGGGCAGGAAAGACACACACACACTGCTGGCCAGCTCTCAGCTCAGTGCAGGAAGAGCACATCCTGCACAAACACGTGTCCTACCAGTGGAGAGAGCAGAGGACCCACTGCAGCCCATGAGGGTGAACACTCAACACACTGAGGGACTTTCCTGCAGGTCCCAGAAGTGACAGAGCGACCCTTCTGTGTCCAGCTCACCTGAGTCCAGACCTGCCACTGCCCACAGAGCAACCTGGTCTAGTGGAAGGTGTCTCTACCCATGGCAAGGGGTGAAACAAGATGGGCTTTAAGGTCCCTTCCAACCCAAACCACTCTGCGATCCTATTTGGATTTAACTAGTTGGAAACAGCAAAGAAAGTTCTAGGTCTTCTCAAGAGCCTCACCAGTAGCTGCAACTGTGGCTTTAAGCTTTGGGACAAGCCTGAGACAAGACAGTGACAACCAGCCCTGAGACCTCCATGCTTGCAAGTGTCAAAACACACCATGTGACATTTCTTCTTGCCAGCACAGGAAACCTCCGTCCCTTGCTCAGATCCCCGTGGATCTCCACCTGCCCATGCCAGGCTCCGGCTCCTCACCTGTGGTGACCTTGTTAAAGGTGATGGCCTCGGCCACTCTGCCCCCCAGGGCCATGCACATCCTCTCCAGCAGCTGCTCCTTGGTGAACAGGTACTGCTCCCGGGGCAGGATCTGTGCGAAGCCCAGAGCCGCATTTGTCCGAGGGGCTATGGACACCTGCAACACAGGGCAGCTCCCTCAGCTCGGAGAGCTGCAGAGCTCTCCCTACAGCAGCACAGGCAGGGCAGCAAGAGGCCTCGCATTCCCAGTGAAGTTTGTCCATAGCCACGGACAGGCTGGCCTACAGACACGTGGGAAAGGACAGCAGCGTGTCCTCATTCCTGCACCGAGGGCTCTGCCTTCACACACAAACACGCTTCCTGCTCAGGAAATGATCCTTAACAGCAAGTCACAGAAATCCTGAAATTTAGGAGTTACTTTGGCGTGAACAGGCCACACGGAGTTCACTGATTTTGCTCCAGAATCCCTGAGACTACCTGCAGAAAGACAGGAGCCTTCAGAAAAATAACAGCCATTTTCCCCACCCACTAAATGAGAGTAATTAACACCAGTTCTGCTTACACAATGGGTCATTCAGAGTGAATATGCTACTGGTAACTGGCCAAGGAGCTGTCACCCTCATCATTTCCCTCCCCACCTCCCCCCAATGTCCCTGCTTTTGGAGATGTGCACAGATCACATCCCAGGGTGCCAAAGAGGCCTTTCCCTGCAGAGAAGGGCTTCGGGCAGACAACCTCCCAGTCTGGAAAACACATCTCCACCAGTATCAGAGCAGCTCCTGCAGGGGCTCCACTGGCTGCAACGTGCTGGGAAAGGGATCACATTTGGATGTGTGCACACACGGAGCAGCCTGGAAGTGCATGACTGAGCAGCAGCACCAGGAGACTCGGTTGCTTGTAATTTTTAATTGCAAGGCTTCTCCTATAGCTGTTAATCAGCTTTGCACCAGCACTATCATCAACGGAGCCTAATAATGGATTTCTCTACAGCATAAATTAGGGACATGGTTTATATAATCACAGAATCATTAAGGCTGGAAATGTCCTCCATGACCATCAAGCCCAACCTTCAACCAAATCCCACCAGGCCAGTGAACCACACTGTGAAGTGCCACGTCCTCTTGTTTTTGAATATTTCCAGGGACAGTGACTCCACCACCTCCCTGGAGAACCTGTTCCAATGCTTAACCAAGCTTTCAGTGAAGAATTTACTCCTAATATCCAGCCTGAACTGCTCCTAGTTTAGTGGTGGGCTGGGCAGTGCTGAGTAGTTGGACTCGATGGCCTCCAAGGTCCTTTCCAAGGAACACGATTCCGTGATTCTGTATCTGCCATTGACTTTTCTGCAGCAGCACAGCCCCAGGCTCACGGGGCTGAGCAGAGCTGCACACAAGTACCACAGGGCAATCTTGGACAGGGAAATCCCTGGGACTCCCCTCCCTGGCAGCGCAGGTACCTTCATGACAGCCTCGGTGTGCTCCAGCAGCCACCCAACCAGCGCGTGCCCGGATTCGTGGAACGCCACCACCTTCCTCTCTTCTGGCGACAAGATCTTACTTCTCTTGGCAGTGCCTGTGGGAACGCACACAGGGTTTGATAAGTTATCAACAGGTGCAACCAGTGGGGCATAGCCTGGTCCAGCCCAGGGCACAGCCTGTGGCTGAACCGTTTGTGCTGACTCTGGAGAGGGGGAGGCAGCAAAACCCCTTTAGCTGAAATGTTTGGAAAAGGTGCTCCCCGGCCCTGAGGTGGAAAGCAATCCATGCCTGGGATTGCCTGAAAACCCTGGCAGAAACTTTTCCCACTTGTCCTTACAACAGACTTAATCATTAGACAAATAATTTGACATTTGATTTGATCACAGCTCAAGAACCTTGTTCCCACGGTTGGATCTGTAAAAAGGCAGCTTACCTTTTTTTTTTTGGTGGAAAAAATCCGAACACAACACAAAAAAAAATCGCAAACAACAAAACCCAAAATGAGACTAGCTAGAGTCTCACACTCATATTGCTGTTTTCAGTCCCTCAGGCAGAAGAAGAGGGAAGAGAGATGTTGAATCATATATATGAGGTCCCAGTTGAGAAAAGTGTGCATTAAAAGTGTTCAAATCAGCTAAAGTCCAGGAGTAGATACAGGAATCCTACTCCAGAGCCTGGAAATGTCTCTGATTACACACGGCATGCTCCGTGTGAGCTTATTCCCAGGCTCCTGAGAACCAGCAAATGAAGCTGTAATTCACACTTAACCCTTCCTCCAGGAAGGTGATTTTCCAAAGTATCTATTTTCCAACTCGGCAGAGCAAGTCCAAAAAGGGTTTAAAAAAAAAAAGAATGGAAGTAAAACTTCTAGCACATAGGAAAAATAAGTACAGAACACACAGTGTGTCAGGCACTAATTACAGATCAGAATGTTGGATGCAAAAAGGTTCCAGGATCTGCAGGCCAGAGTCCCCACACAGAGCCCAGGGCAGCAGAGGGGAGAGCAGCCAGTCAGAACCAATACTGCACCAAGCTTGCTTCATGTCTTGGAAAACAACATTCTATTAACATGAACTTTTAAACGAAGTCAAGGGTTTTATTAAACAAGGAAACAACAAAATTAGCGTGGCAGATCTTGTAAAATTACTGCTCAGGGATCCTGGAAACTGCTGTGCCCTGCCAGGCACGATGGAACAGCAGATTAATTGCAACTGCCTTGATTTTCACCAGTCAGTGCCTTTCCCTGCCCTCAGCAGTGTGTGAGCATGGCCCTGTATGGCTATTCCCACAGGAAGATGTATCTATTCTCTATAAATATATGTATATATATACATACATACACACAGACACTTAAAAAATCCCTGCCAGCCCACTGAGGGAGGGACTGTGCTCTCCACAACAGCACACAGTGTGCCCACCAAGATTCTTTCTTTCCCTACATAATCTCCAGGCATGGAAGTCCCATGAAAGCCTGTAGTTATCACACATGACACAAGCCACTCAGGAAACAACTCTGCTGCATCTCTGCTGGCCTTACACAAACCCCACCAAGAAAACAGGCTCCATCTTCTAAAGCCAAGCCCTAAAAGCCTCTGTGTGCTCAGCAGGTTTCTACCCTCACTCCCAGGAGACCTGACTGACTGCTTTCTGTTCCCAAACTAAAAACACAATGGGAACTACCACAGAGAGAAGTTCTTGCTCCTCCCTTACAGCAACACAAAGCTTTAAGGCTGACAGGGCCTCTGGACTCGCAGAGCTCCCTTTTGATTCCACCCCACTCTTATTAAAACCAGAAGCTCCTAATGGAAAGCACAGTAATATCTTCTTTCTTTCAAGAAAAGCTTTTATAGGAACTGAAATGCCCTCTGGATTGTGAAACTCAGAAGCATTCCTATGACATGGAAAGGGTACATTTAATACAGGGGCCTGGGGGATTGTTTGGGGTCTTTTAGAATCTGCCTACAAAAAATAGCCCGTCCTGCTAATATGAGAGAATCTGATTAAGCAACAAAAAGACTCCGTGGCTTCCCTACACACAGCAGAGCCTGAGTGAGGCCAGGCAGCTCTGAGTGCCAAAGCTCATGTCCTGCAATGCCCCACCACATGGATCCCAGAGATCCCTTCTGCTGCCAGCCCCCCAGCCTTCCCAGCCTGGGGAATGAAGGCAAGGCTCAGAAAGAAAAGGCAAATGAGTCTCTGCAAGTCTGGGGCTTGTGCTCCTGCAGACAGGAAAGTAGAGCACATCTTTACAAGAGCATGTGGTGCCAGGACAAGGGGGAACGGCTTCAAACCAAAAAAGAGGAGGTTTAGCTGGAATATCAGGAAAAAAACCTTCCCTGTGAGGGTGGCAAGGCCCTGGCAGGGGCTGCCCCATCCCTGGAAGTGTCCAAGGCTAAGCTGGACAGGGCTTAGGGCAACCTGGCATAGTGGAAGGTGCCCCTGCCCATGGCAGGGGTGGAATATAGACTTTAAAGTCCCTTCCCACCCAAACCAGTCCAAGATTCTGTGATCTTTGCTGCAGCTGATGAGAATTTCTGTGTTACAACTACAGTTGTCCCCCTGTCCACTCCTGGCAGCTCCTGAGTACAGTTTGGGATTTGTGTTTTTAACCAAAGCACTCCGAGGGTTTTGTTTTTCTGCAACAGGTGAAGCTGTGAGGAATTTTCTCAAACATCTTATTTTAAATGAAGGCTTCTCTCTGAGCATTTTCTGATAAAGCACACTCAGGACTTAATTCCAGGATCAGAAAGTAACTGACCCAGTACAAACATCCTGTTCCACACGTTCCACTAAAAAGGCAGAAAAAGGCAGAGTGCCAGTCTGTGTGCCCAGGCTCCTGCTGGGAATGGAGCCTGGAAGCAGTTCAGTGTCTGATTATGAGATCCACAGCTTGGCTCCAGGGCAGTTCAGCCCAAAACCCACCAGATGCAAATCCCTCAGGTGAAGTCTAGAGTTCTGGGAACTCTTTTCCCCTCCCTACAATACACAGGGAAATCTCCAGCGGTTCCTCTCCTGGCAGTGGCACAAACAGCAGGGAAAGGCCACAGGATGTTCTCAGAGGGAGAACAGTGCTCCACTGTCTTGCAGTTTCTTCTGCCAATTCATCAAAGCTGGGGCTTGGAGGGCAGAAAGAAAAATCTCTGATTTCTTGCTGGTGAGGATGCAGAGACTATTTGCTATTGATATTTATGTAGCAGGTGTCCAGAGCAGCAAGAAAAATTCAGTGATATTGTGACTCTTCTTGTTAAAAACAAACAAACAAACAAACCCTAACAACAACTCACAACCCCCCAACCTTCTAAACTGAAAAAGCAACATGGAATTGAATTTTCCTCTTTATTATTTTGTCAGGGGCCATTTTCCCCGAGCTGTAGGTTCAGACTCCTGCAGATTTAGGAAGATGGAGCCATTTGGGGTCTTCTTCAGAGAATTTTCTCTGACTGTCATTGAAGACCTTCAGGCCAGAGCACAGTCTGGACCCATCTGTCTTTCTGGGATGTAACCCCTTCACCTGAGCAGAACAGACCCCTGAGGCAACATCAAGAAATGCTGCTGCACTGGCACAGGCTGCCCAGAGCAGCCCCTGGATCCCTGGCAGTGCCCAGGGCCACGCTGGATGAGGCTTGGAGCAGCCTGGGATAGTGGAAGGTGTCCCTGCCATGGCAGGGGTGGCACTGGATGTCCTGTAAGGTCCCTCCCAACCCAAAGCAGTCCATAATTCCACGGAATGGCTGCACCTCTCACCTGCAATGACTCTTTCCACGGCGTACTCGAAGTTGGAGGTATCAATGGATTTGTGCCCCTCCCTGGCAGCGTGAAGAGCAGCTTCATTGCAGATGTTTGCTATGTCAGCTCCTGCAGACACGAGTTCACAAGAGTTACACCAGCTCTGAACGGGACAGACAACTCAGAGGAGGAATGGGCACAAACAAATCTGGAGAAGGACCTAAGGAAGCCAAACAGCCTGTGCTCTTTGTTCCTTGGGAACAGAGAGCAACCCCAGCCCGTGGTGTTGATGTTGGATTTGAATAATACAACTGCTTTGGCAGGGAATGCTGATACCACACAGAGCTCAGCAATCCAGGAGCAGGCTGAGGCCAGGGCTGGCTCTCAGGGACAGGGCTGGTGTGGGCAGTGGGCTGGCACAGGCTGCTGCTCTGCTCGACCTCGGAGAGCACAGAAGGAACATCTGTTCCCAGTTTGTGTGGGTGGGTGATGGTGGCGGGGGGCTGCTGAGAGCAGTCACGGAGAGGCAGCGTGCTGGGGCCTGGGAGAGGGGAAACCCAGAAAGGATATTCCAGGAACTCCACATAAACAGGAACTCTGGAGCCCCTTGCTCAGCACTGTTTCAAGCTCCCAGGGACCCACCCTGGAAGCAGGCTCGATGCAGGAGCCAGGCAGAGCTGTCCAATTTCTACTCTGATCAGCAAAATAATTCCTACTTGTTCCTTCCATCACTGTCCTGGTAACATAAATCAATTTAACAATCTGTCCTCTGAAGTGCAGCACCTCATCCTCAACAGCTTTGAGAGGAGCATGACTAGTTCCTTCCCTTAGGAGTTAGGCACCTGGGCATTGTAAAAGGGTGTTTTCCCTACCTCCCCACCCTGCTAGTGCTACATATTTCAGAAGATTGAAAATAGTCATGAATAACTGCTCATCAGAGCTCACCAGGGAGTTGGTCAGGTTCCCACTATTTTTTTCTGTTTTCCACAGAAATGGAGAAAAAAGCCCTTTTTGACCAAAGCTCCCTGTTAGACCCCCAGCACTCCCAGAGCTCCAGGCTGCATGGAGCAGGAGCAGCCCGAGGACAGACACATCATACCACTGAATCCTGGGGTCAGCTCTGCCAGGTGCTGCGAGTAGAAGCTGCCGTCCTGGATCAGCTTGAGGCCCTTCAGGTGCTGCTCAAAGATCTCCTTTCTCTCCTGCAAAGAACACCCAGCACCTGAGCCCAGCCAGGGGTCACAACCACGCCTGCTGTCATGGCAGGGAGCAGGGTGGTGGCACTGCCGGCAGAGGGGACACTGACAGTGCCAGCAGAGGGCAGGGCTCTCCTTGCAGAGTTCCAGCGCTCCAGCAGCCCTGATAAACACCCAGCTCTCAAATTCCCAACAGATGCACGAGGCTCCCCCTGAGTCACAGCTTTCTCTCTCAGGGCCACTCTCCCCTCCTCACTCTCACTCTGATCTGTCTTAACTTCTCCCTCACGGTGTCAGCCCTCGCAGGAAGGAGCTCTGACTGCCTCGACCTGCTCCTGCACAAACCACAAACTGCAAAGCCCATCCAGCAGCTCCTCAGCCTGCACCCATTTCCCAGATGGAGGTGGGGGTGAGATGCTGCTGGCGAGCAGCCACCAGTGACTCATTCAGCTGGTCCAGGAGATCCTGACTCAAACAATGGGCTCAGTTGCCAGGGTTTTTCCCCTTCCTCCTTCAGGGCAGCTGCACAGTTCATGCTTCCGGGGCCAGATTCTATCAGGCATTTAAGGTATTTTCACTGAAAACTCTGCGGAGGACACTGAAGCACAGATGGGAGAGGAAGAGCCTGTGCTGGCACAGCACACAGATCCTCACTGCAGCTGAGCCTATTCCCAGAACTCTGCTACAAATGTCAACACAGCAGACATGGAAGACTCTTGTAAATGGATTTTAAAAGCATTCAGAAGGAGAAAGTCACTTAACAGGCTGCCTAAAGGAAAATGAGGAGCCTTACAAGGATAGGGAGGGCAATAAACCTACAGAACAAACAGTGCTCAAGGCACATGACAATTCAAGCTCTCACACCAGCCAATTGCCAATTAGGTGCTTCCCAATTTCCTGAAGAGAAGACACAAACGTAACTCTGCATCTGCATGGCAAAGGAAACCTCACAGAAGAATTCACTGCCAAGGCTCTACCAGAGCAGAGACCTCCAGACCAGTGAGCTGTCACTTCAGAGGAATGGGCCACGGCATCAGCACCACAAATCCTTGATTCAGAGCACAGAAACAGGAACAAAGGCAAACAGAGCTCCACATCCTCCAAGCTCAGCCTTGCCAGGCCAGTGAGACCAGCAGGGGCTGGGACACCTCAGTCACAGAAGGACAAGGTAGCTGGTGGAACATACCTGCAGTGTTGGGAGATCAATAAAGATGTGCCTGTCCAGCCTCCCGGGTCTCATCAGGGCGTTGTCCAGGACATCGGCGCGGTTGGTGGAAGCCAGCACTATGACGTGATCCGTGGTCCCCATTCCTGCCAAAAACACCACCAGAGGAGGAGGTTTGCCCCACCTCACACTGCACTGCAGGCACACGGTGGGCTGGAGGCAGGGGATGGAGTACACAGCTTTACACGAAGACAGAGGGTGTGCACAGCACCCTTGGGGGCTGCTGAGGCTGAGTGTCCCCTGCAGCTTGGAGCAAAGTCAGGAAGGAACCCCCCAGGTGACCCAGGCCAGTCCCTGGTTATCATGGATACTCTGAAATCCCCTCTTTATTTACTTAGTAGTCTTGGCTTAAGACTTCTTTTTCTCCTTCCTATTGCCACACTTGGAAATTGCTCCAGCTAGAACCCAGAACATAATCCCTGTTTTGATGAGTTCACAGATGCCTTCTCACCCCCAGAATAAGTCAATTCCTGAGCCTTTAGCTCCAGATTGTACCAGCAGCATTTCCTAGCTGAAACAGCCTTTCCACAAATTTCTACAGAAAGCCCTTTCAGCTTTTATTTACTTTCAGCCTTCAGTCCCAGACAGGCCACCAGGGGAGGGACAGGCTTTCCTCTGAGCTGCTCGGGTTAGTGCAGAGAGAGGACAGCTTTGCCACCCAACAAGGGCCAAGGGTGCTCTTTGCCTCCTGGCCTCTCACAGGCACCGTGCAGGGCCCTGCACAGACCAGCCCTGCAGAACTCACACCAGACACAAAACACAACCCAAGAGCTTTGCACTGATTATCAGCGCGGAATTTGGCCAAGCCAGGCAGAGCAGGGTCTGTCTCCAGGTCTTTAAGGTGAAGGGAGCACTGAGATTTACAGGCTGCCTGAGAGCAGCCTCAATGGAGGCAAAGACAGACAGGATTTCCTGGGGAAGAAAAGGCAGGGCACTGGCAGCTGCAGGAGGGCAAAGAGGAGCAGACTTTGTGCTGCCTGGGTGGGGAGCCAGAGCTCCCACTGAATCGCTGCCCCACACGGTTATTTATTGCAGGCCCCTGGGCATGAGTCACCTGCTTCCAGCACATTCCCCAGCCCTGGCACACAGCAGCATTCCCAGGGAAAGGACACCACAGTCCCATGTGCTTCCCTCTGCCAAGTCCCACGCTGTGGAGAGGCGGCTCCGCGCACGTAAGCTGGGCCAGTTTCAGCTCTCAGCTCCAGCAGAAGAGCTGCCAAATGTGTCAGCGTGCGAGAGCTCAGCGCAGATCAAGGTTCCAGGTGAGGCAGGGGACTGGCTGTGCCAGCCTGTGCTGCAGCAGACCCGGTGCTCCCTCTCTGCAGGCTCCTGCCTAAATAAGCTGCCGGAGAGGAGGAAGCCGAGCATCCTTCAGGCGTGTATCACACTGCACTCTGGAGTGGGATAAACAAGCAGAGACTGGCAGGCACTCCAGGAATGGCAGGATTAGATGGCACAGTGCATTATCTGCCTTGCAGCTGGGAAGACTCTCTTAAAATAGGTCTGACTATTAGAACAAATAAAAAACCAGAAGCACTGAGAGCATCCTCCTCACATCAGCTTCTGCCCCACTTGCTTAATGCAACACCACCTGGCATGTACAGGCAAAGATCAGCCAAAGGAACAGGCAACAAAAACAACACCTCATCACATCAACAAATGAGAGACAGCTCTGAAAATGCAGCCTGAAAAACAGAGTTCCTGGAAGGGTCACAAATGAACCACTCCAGAAAGGAAAGGGAAAAAGGATCTACTGGAGCTGCAAGTGCCCTGCTCCCCACTGAGCAACACACTGCTTGGTGGGCACCTCACCTGCAGGGTTACACTGTGTCACCCTCCGAAAGCCTTTGGACACCTCCTGGGAGCAGCGGCACTGAAATGGGGCCCCTTCCTGAAGGAAGCCTCAGGGCCGCACACGGCACAGCTCAGGACTTGTCTGAGGGCTGCAGGTGATGAGCTGCTACCAAAAACCACGCTGCATTTCCATTCACAAACGCCCAGCTCAGCCCAGGACTGCCAAAGCTCCTCTCAAAGCACCCAGAACAGAGGAGAGATTTGGGTCACATTCCTCTTCCGCTTGTCTGCGGTTTGAGAGGGAAGATTCACTATTCAAAGCAGGCACCTGCTCCGGCAGAGCCGGGCTTTGTGCGTCACTCTCTGCACTCTCACAAACAGCTTTTGTGGAGAGGCTCCCTCCGGCGCCTCCCCTTCTCCCACCACGGCTGGTGCTTCCCGAACTCACAGCAAATTCTCAGAGGGAAGGAACCCGAGGCTGCTCAGGGAAGAGCCCTCTGATGGCTCCAAAATGTTCACACCAATGTGACTGAGCCCCAGCCTGCACTCACCCCGTGCAGCTCGTGGCACACCCAGCTCCCTGCAGAGCTCTGATCCTCCTTTCCTCGCTCTCCCTTCCCTCCAAGAAATCTCACTCAATCACAGAAATCCAACAATCAGTGATGACTCACTGATCTGCTTTTGTGCATTTTTTTTCTCCAATTAATCCCCATCTCGGGTCTATGTACAAGCAGCATTTCCTAGCTGAAACAGCCTTGTCTTGCCTTCAGCCCTCAACTGAAGCTTAACCAGAGCTCTCAACCTTCCATCTCAAGGCTTCCTTACAAACACTCACCACTCCTGGGGCAGAACTGCTCCCCTCCTAAACAGGTCACTCTCCATCAACCTGGGAACTGTTTTGCTGCGCTGCACGTGGCACATCAGTGTTGTTTTAGGTGACATACTCCGTTAGGTAACGCTCCAGTGCCACGTGCCAGGATCCCTGCTGATCCCATGTTCCCAGCACCAGGCAGACATCCTTGCCAGCTGTCTCCTGTTTGACACTCTCAACTCCTTGGACTGTTTTTTTATAGTGTGTTTGATAAAGCACTGAGCAAAATGAAGGACTCTGTACATGATCTGTGCGAGACACGAATAAAGAATGAGATAATATAGATTTAAAAATAAACCGGGCAGCACACTGCAAACAAGGGACTATAAAGTACACACTGAGGATAATATTTACCTTCTAAACTCACTTTCCAGTTGAGCTGAGCCCTTATTTCTGCATTGAGACTCACCAGGAAAACACTCTGGAAACCACGCCTAATTTTTACAGACTGATGGAAATCAGACATTTTCATTTTTAGGATAGAGATGTGGAATGCACTGACTATATACTCCTGAACAGACATGCAGGCTTCCATTTAATTCAGAGGCCAGCTCACCCTAAAACTGTTAGGGGAGAAAAGGACCCACCCAAGCCAGGACTGCTGGGCTGTGTTAGCACTGGCCTCTCCTGTCAGGATCATCTACTTCACTGGAAACAGCACGGAGCCAGCAGCTGGAACCCAGGTCTGGGGATGTTTTTGGTGCATGATGGCTTCTAATTTTTCATACGAAGAGTGTGATGAGACAACATGTCAGTCAAGCTGTGAGTCACAGTTACAGTGAAGGGAAAAGTGAAACAAACTCTCCCTGATGGGCAGGTAGCTGGTTATTCCTCACCCTGTAATAGTAAGATTTAGGAACAGAAATATTGCAAGTTGGGTCAGCGCTGCAGGCTTGGAGAGTGACAAAACTAAGGACTGCCAAAGGATCATTCTTTGTGTGAAGGTGTCTGAGCAAAGGGCCAGTTCCAGGTGCACAACAGCCAGAAACCAAACCCAAGTGTGGCCTCCAACCAGGACTTGTTTGCAAAGCTTATCTCCTTCATCTCAGAGATCCTGTGGTCAAGGCAGACAACACAAACATAAGGCAGTGGACAGGAGAACTGATATATTACTTCACTTCTGTCCCTTTAGGACAGCTGAACTCTAAACTCTGACAGGCTTTAAACCGCTACCTGTCTCAGACTGGATACAACAAGTATCCAACAACATGTAATGGGCAGCTGGACTGAAACTCCAGGGGGTAAAGTCTACTAGATTTAGGGACTAGTGATGGGGTACATGGGCTCAGACTTCAGCAAGAGAACACTGCAGAGGCCAGGCAAGTTCAAGCAGGACAAAGATGAACAGGCCAACAGCTGGACCTCTGAGGAGATAAGGGCAGGGAGAAACACTGACCATCCATTTCCACCAGCAGCTGGTTCAAGGTCTGCTCCTCCTCGGCGTTGGCAAAGCCAGACACGGTGGTGGAGCGCTTCTTGCCCACGGCATCGATCTCGTCGATGTAGACGATGCAGGGAGCGCGGGCCTGCGCCTCCCGGAACAGGCTGCGGACACGAGCGGCTCCCAGGCCTGCAGGGAGGGAAAAACTGTGAACCTGCTGGCTGAAGCTGTTAGCAAAGCTGAGAGCAGCACTACTGGCCCTCGATGAGACACCCGACACCAGACAAACCCTCCCAGATGTCGTGTTTAGTCCTTAGGCTCAGTGCGGCCTGGGGCTGGGTTTAACCGGGCTCCTAAACCTGCAGGGACTCCTACAGCTGCTCTAAGAGGAGCTTTGCTCCCACTCCCAACGTGGCCTCCTGCTCCTCCCACAGCTCAGAGCAGAAATAGTCAACATTTTCCTGCATGCTGACCCTTGTCAGGTCTCAAGAGATCTGTGAGGAAGGAAGAAAAGGAGAAGGATGGAAATCCCAAGGCACAGAGAGGCCCTACTTTCCCCATCTGCATTTCCATACAAGGAAGGAAGCCTCAGTCAAGGGCTTTAATAATAGGTACAGGGAAGCCAGAGAGGATGCTTGCAGGTGAAGGACCACAGCTGCACTCTGTCAGAAAGCAGCAACCAGAAATGCACTTCAGATACTACATAATTAAGGAACTGCATCACTGAAAACCTTTTATATCTTTAGTCTAAGTATCCAACTCATCCTCCCCATGCCAAGCCCTTTGCAGGAAGCCCAGCCAAGCTCCCTCCAACTCCACACAGACAAAGAGAGCTCCCCCTGCTCCTCAGAGCACCTCACCTCCAATCACCTCCACGAACTCGGAGCCTGCCATGGCCAAAAATGGCACCTGGGCCTCTGTAGCCACGGCCTTGGCCAGCAAAGTCTTCCCACAGCCTGGTGGGCCCAGCAACAAGGCACCCTTGGGCACTTTGGCCCCGAGCTGGAGGTAGCGATCAGGATTCTGCAAGGACAACACAGCTCGGTCAGAGCCCAGCTCACAGCAAGCACCTGCACCACACCGGGGCTTCCCAGAGCCTCCCCAGGATGTTCAGCCTGGGCAACTCCGAGCTGCCCACGGGAGCAGCTCCAACTGCATTCCCATTGTGGAACTGGAGATGCAGAGCTGGTTTCAATAGGGGCTGCCCAGAATGAAGGATGAAGAGCAGAGCACACCCCCACACCCCAGATCACCCCTCTATCCCAGAAGGAGGGCAGCAAACATTTGTTCTACTTTTACATACCTTTAAATAGTCCACAAATTCCTTGACTTCCATTTTTGCCTCATGCATTCCTGCTACATCCTTGAAGCCAATTCCTTTTCCAGATTTCCCATCCACAATGGTGAAACGAGCCATCTTCAGCTGGTTCTGGGGAAGGCAGCACAAGGACCAAACAACTTTGAACAAGGCAACAGTCTGGAAAGGCTGTTTGCTACATTTTGGGCACCAGCCCAGCCCAGATGTCCCCACCAAACACCACTGAAGTCCCCACCAAAGCAGTGGTGTTTAATGGATTTTTGTTCTGGAGAAAGTTCCCAGATGGACGGTTGACTCAAACTTTATTTATCCACATGTTGGGAAGAGACAGAATAAACTTGCAGTAATAGTCCCAAAACAATCCAGTTCAAACTCCACGCAGACCAGGCAGGGATGATTATTAAAAACATGCAGATGTCCAAACCCTGATTTGGAATCTCCTCCCTGATTTCTAAATGCTCTGATCCTTAATACACACGGGACGGTCATAGTTTCAAGGAATATGTGTTGATAGCAAATAACTGTCAGTGGTAAATAATTGCCAATACTTGTGAAAGCACAGACACTTTGCACAGTCTTTCATGTTGCTGCTGGTTTCTGCTGGAAACACCCCAGGCCAAAACTACAGGTTCTTAAACTGAACAGCCACCACGTTTCCATCTCCTGATGCATGTGAAGCCACAACCAGAGTCAAAACAAGAATTCAGTTAAACATCCCACTCATAACTGCTCAGTATGTTCTACTCAAAGCAGCTACCCAGGAGGTTTTTTCTTTCAGAAGAAAGTTTATGGCTTCTGAGGCCTCAGAAACATCCAAAGGAAGAGTTAAACTCAGGGCCTGGCTGTCCCCACTTAAGCAAGGACACAATCTAGTCCTCAAGGCCTCATTACTCAACACTTCTTTAAAATATTCCTTTTCTCTGAGCAGCTGCATCCTTTTGTTCAAAGAGAATCTCAAAGCCAAAAGAGAACTGCGGAGGAGACTGAGTGGGAAATCCAACAAGGGACTGAATTCACTGTGTTTTCATCCCCAATCCCTGCGGTCAGGGACAGAGCACCCCGGGCTGATTCCTACAGCTTCATCAGCTGATCCAGGCCAGGGTGGGAGAGGGGAGGAGGAGGAGGAGGTTTGCCTGGTGTTGCAAGCGAGGCATGCGGCAGGAGCAGAACAGGCCAACACATAATGAACTCCAGAATCTGAACATATTTTATAAATTGAGAACTCATTTTGCAGAAAGCAGCAATTCCTACTTCTGGCTGTATGGGAGGCATGTTGGCAGGGCCCAGTGAAAAACACCATCTGCAGCTGCAGCTCATTAGCAAGCTTTGAAAACAGCAAACTGGACTGAAATTCCCTGAGCTCAGCCCTTCCTGCCATTGGGAAGGGACCTCGGCTAAGGCCAGTTAAGGTACCAGCCAGGGAGATGATCAGCACAGGACGCAAGGTGTGACAAGGCTGGAGAGTCCTTGGCACCAGTTCATCCTCATCCTGCACTGACTTTGCTGGCAAAAGGGGAGGAGACAACCCAGCAGAAGCAGAGACTCCCCACAGGCTGCAAAACACGCTCAAAACCAGGCTACTCACAAAGGCGTTGAAGCCTCCGGCCCTGCTCGCCACCCTGAAGAGGCGGAAGATGCTCCACAGCATGGACACGGCCACCAGTGTCACTATCAGGGAAAGGACATCACTGAAAGGACAAAGACAAGAACAAACTGAAGCATTCAGCTTCACCTGGTCAATATGACCCAACATGACTACTTTAAAAGGACAGTCAGGCTACAGTGCAGAGGAGCAGACGTGATTAAGAACTTGGAACTTTCGCAGGTTTTTGTACAGATATATAAAACCCCCAACCATTACATAACCTAAGAAGTTAAGCAGAGGACACTGGCAAACATTGCCTACAGCTGTGGAAGAAATTCGACCTCACCATCCACTTCAGAGGCATTTCTGCTTCTAAAACAAGCAGGACTTCCAGGCACTCAGATCACACGCGGAGCAGAATCCACTGGGGCTGGCAGTGCCTCCAAAGGGAGCTCACTGCAGAGGACAGGGGCTGGTAACAATAGGGATTCCAACTCGCCTATTCCTGGCAGAAATCACAGTGTGGGTCTCCCATCAAGAGACTGCTTGATCCTACTTAGTCAAATTTCTCAGGAGTCCTTTATGCCAGAAAAAAAAGTGCTCCAGCACCAACACTGTCAGTTTCCTGAATCCTTTGGAACACCCTCTGCACTAGAAGGGAGATGGGGAGCTAACATGACACCCCAGGTCTAATACAGTTACAGGATAAATATGCTGAGGACAAACACCCTGTGAGCTCTAAACAAAGGATGTCCCCAAGAGCAGGAAAAATGATCCTATGCCAGATGACAGGCTGAGATTGGTGGGCCCCTGCTCTGCTCCACATGCCTGAGGAACCATCCGGCCTCGTCACACTTTTGTGCTTATCTTTACACCAGGAATGTGTGTTCCACCTCTCACAGAGGGATGATTTACTGAAGCAAGGGACCAGCAGGAGCTCTACACCCAGCTGCATTTGTTTCTGCTCAATGAGAGATGCAACGGCAACACTGAAACCCGAAAGTCACCTTCAGTCTGTCTGCTCTGCAAACAGGATTAATTCTGAAACACCCCGAGCGCCCACAGCGTGGAGCGAGCTGAGCCCTGCAAAGGCTCTGCACCTCGCAGGCTCCAACTCCACACTGAGACCAAATCCTCCAGACATTCATCAGGTCTTCTGAGAGACTTAACAACCCATCACAGCTCTTAAAAAATGGTTTAAAATCTCTTTTGAGGAGCAAGGGAAACAGCTTGCGTGGGGGGCTGATTGTCTGTTCAGTCCTCTCTTCCTGTTACACGTAAGTCTGAAAAAATTGGCAAGTTCTGAATTTGAACTGAAGGTCTCATACTGCAATTAGTTAAAAAAGCTTATCTTCGTATATTCAACTACATATTAAAAACATCCAAATGTTGATGAGAGGACGAAATCCAGCCCAGGTATCCATTCAGACACAAACTTCACGCTTTTGCAAGGTGCCTGGGAGGAGGAATTACACACGCTGGCCATCTCCGGTGGGAAAATCAAAGCATTATAACAGGGAAGGCAGGCTTAGTGCATCCCTAGCCTTCTCCACAGCCCAGGCTGTAACATCATTTGTTGCCAAGATTTCTATCACACTCTGCACTTGCATAGTTGATTATGAGGACAAAAAATGCTCAGCTGAGCAAGAACTCAGTGACCCTGACCTGAAACATTTTGGCCTGTTGCATGTTGCAATTATAAAATTCTTAAGACCCTCACTTTTCAAACATTAATGTACATCTAAAGCACCTTATCTTTCAGAAACATTCATTCAATGCTCCAAATCCAAGCTCACTTTTCTGTTCTGTATTTAGATAACATTTAGCCAAAAGTCACTTTTTTCCAAGCAAAGGATGCTGTCACCAACACAAGAGCAACAGTAAGAACAAATTTATATCATACTTTCCATAAAAGCCGGGGTGTTTGTAAGAAATGGGGATTCTGTCTTTCTCATCAATATTCAGCTCATCCTCCACAGCTCTGAGCTTCTCTTCGAATTTGTCGATGTTTGCCACGCGCATGGTGTACAGCAGGGTCACGTTCTGGGGACAGGCAAGCATGGAAGTGTTATTTATTACATACCAGTATCTGCAAGGAGCAGAGGGGCACAGCCTGGACAGGCCAGGTAAAAACGAGCCTCATGCTGCACCCTTTGATCCTGCATCAATGAATTCGGGAGCCGATGACTGACACCAGGGCTCCGAGTGAATTTAGGAACCCTCTGGTCTTAGGGAAAAAGGCTGATGGAGATTGACAGAACACTCATGACCGAAATCCAAACAGCAGAAAACTTTCAAAACAAATTAAGCCAGAAGAGTTTACAATCTCCTGAACACCTTCTCCCATATCAGACTGAGCTGGTAGAAGAAAACTGAGTTTCTCCAGCTTTTTAGACATACACTAGATTTTTTTTTTCCCCAGGCCATTATTAATTATTTTTACAATTCAAACTGGAAGTCTTAGTTTCCAGTTGCTTGAAGCCCCCTGAACTTCAAATACAATAAAGAAAAGAACTAAAAAAGAACAAGTTTACCAGCTGGAGTTTCACTGACCATTAATTCAGTCACCTCAGCAGTATTATCTAAGCTCTTTCACAGATGCAGGGAGTCACTCACAACTTGTCCATGTGGCGTTCCACCCGGGTGCAGATAAATCTCCACGATGTCACTCTCAGGCACCACCTCGATCCTCTGCACCTCCCCCTTGGCCAGCATCTCATTCACAAAGTAGTTCCAGGAGATGTTGGTCCCTTCCCTGTTCTCACTGATCAAGAAGCGAAGCATCAGCACCACGAAGGTGAGGACCAGCAGCGCCCGCAAACGTTCCAGGTGCATCTGGTTTTCCCTTCTCCTGCGTTTCTCCTCCTCTTCAGAAAAAAAGATACCAGAGAGAAAAAGGATGAGTGTGTAATTGTGGAGTTTTCTGACCCAAAGGGATAATTAAACAACGAAGATTAACACAATGGTACTTTTGAGGGGGATTTTGTGCTGCGTGTTTGGTTTCCCCTGAAGGACTGGGCTCCCATGGTCCTAGTGCAGCAAACCCACTGAAATCCCACCAAATATCATTCTAGGCTAAAATGAAACCCTCTCTTGCCTGGCCCCATTGGGACAGAGGTCAAGTAAAGCCACAGGACCCTTGGTGCTAAAAATCAAACTGCAGAATGACTACAGTTCACTTTATACACAACATGGCTCCACAGTGGAAAATATCAGGAGTAATCCCAGTGTCCCTGGTAAATCCCACAGCACATTATTGTTTCCAGGTGAGCTCTGATCTCCTGGCACCTGCACCACAACTCCAGCAATGCTTCCACTACCTCAGTAAATACCTGCATTTGCAGAGAATGGGAGATAGCACAGAACACAAATACACTGCAAATCCATCTGCCTTAACCAAATTCCCTGGATTTTCTCCCATACAACTCACCTCATGTTTCAGAGGGTTTGATAACTTGCCCACATAAAGGATCCGTATCCAAGAGGGATTCCTATGCTGGATGTGCTTTCCCACACTTTTATTGTACTATGGCCACACTGAAGCAATGACACATGGAAAAGGGATGTTTTACTTCAACTATTTGCCATTGAATATTTTTCCAGTCTCACAACACTAATTTTTTTTGCACTGCACAGGCAAATTTACAATTCTGCGGGCTGTAAAGGGCTGTCACAGCACAGTTCAATGTCAGCTGCTGGCCAGTGTTTGAGTTGTTCAAATGACAACAAATATCTCCTCTTTCCAGTCACATGTGAGCGTTCCCAATATATAATTTAGCACTCGCTCTTGATATACAATTTAACAGCAACAGCACCACGGCACACATAAATACCCTTCCACACCCAGAAATAAATTCATTCTGTGCCACTGGGCTCTAATGCACCAGCGCTGCAGCCCAGATTTGATTTATTTGCAAATTCACAACAAATGTCCTGACACCAGCATTTATCACCGGTCACCAATTAGGCCCTACGCACGCCGCAACAAAACCCAGGGACAAACGTATGACCCAGGCAGCTGCTAAAAAAAGTCCTCTGTCCTTCAGAGGCACAGCCTCATTTTTCACTGCTTCCCAGCCCTGCTCCACGCTGAACAGGAAAGGCTTGTTCCTAAATAGAAACAATGCAGCTTGGCAGAGAAGTCATCATTTCAGAGGGCCTGACAAGCTCAGGCTCCGCGTCCAGCCCATCCGCTTTGTTCTCTCCTGCCACCCCCTCACCAAGTGTTATCTGCTGCATCCAGCTTTGTTAGGACTCAGGAATTCATCCCAAGGCTGCAGGATGACAACCACTACACCCTTACTAGGGAAAATTAAAATACACGATAGAAGACTTAAGTCTGCACAACATCCTGGAAAGCTGAGTAGGTTCTAAATAAAAAGATTTTACAGAGAAAAGAAACTACTTAAGGAAAGTGAATCCTGACAGGAAAAGTCCATCTGTGGTTGTGCAAGTTCCTTGGAGATGTGTCAGAGTCAACTCCTGCTAGAGCACTTTATTTCATTTCAGACCAAGGGGAGGCCCATAAGCTGCTCTAAACACTCACAGTCAGGGGTGTGATCACAAAAACATCACCCAGGGGAAAGCTGCCCATTAGACATCCTGACACAACTTCTCCCACTTCCAGGAATTAGATCTTTCTAGGACCTTTAACCTGCAGCTGAATAATTTCAGGAGACAACGCCATTTCTAGAAAGCTGCAAGGCAACAGCAAGCTTTCCCCTAGTCTGAGTTTAATCAGGTACAGCAGCGATCCGTTTCTGAGCCGCGGCGAAGCGTGACCGCCTGCACAGCACAACATCCACACTGCACCAGCAGCCACCCCACAGCATGCGGGAAACGAGTCCCAGGGACTGCCCGCGACACTCGCGAGCAGCAGCCGTGGGAATACCTCCAGCTCCTGAGCCTCCACCGAGCCATGATTTGCCATTAACCCCCAACGTGAACTCTCTGATTAAAATCTTCGCAAGGGCTGCGGTGACAGTTTGAAGAGTTCTCTGTAATAATTACAGCGGAGACAAGTGTTCCCCTGGAGACACGGGGCAGCACTCCCCTCCCGAAGCCAGGCTGCCCATTAATCACAGCAGGAGAGGCCACGGAGCACGGCGTGCTGCTGGCTACCGATGTGAACAGCTACGGCACTGCCAGGGGCCTGCTCAGTCACGCCCTGGCCTCGCACACCAATTCCACACTCCAGCTTCCTCCCCAGGACCCTGACACCTGCACCCGCTCCCCCGAACACCTCATCCCAGCCACCACCAAGGAAATGCCACTGCTCTAAGGACACTGCAGTGACACCAGCCAGGCTGCCAGCAGCAGCTGACCTCTGACTTCAGAGGCAAAAAATCCAACAGGATTCAATTATTAAGCACAACGAAGCAAAAGACAAGTGCTCGCACCATTTGATGATATTCAGGTAAAGGCTTAGAAAACAAATTATAACATTATATTACAGTCTGTAATGACTTTAAGTGCCCCCCACTCGCAGTGCAAAGTTCTGGAGGCATGGCAGGGGGTTGGATGACTTTATGGGTCCTTCCAACCCAAGCCACTCTGTGACTGACAGGTTAAAACTAATTTTCAAAAAATTCTTTACATGCCCGGGGCTTAGGAGAATAAGACATGGAAAAATAAACAATACCTAGAAAGACTGATTTACAAAAGAAAAGCAAAGAAAAATTAGTAACACAGCTGAGAGCTCTTTAAGGAATTTATATCTAAGTTCTGTGATTCACTAAGATTCACTAGAATTTATATCCAAGTTCTGTGATTCACTAGAAGTAGGGGTATCTCCATATTGAAGGTCAATGAAATATAAGCAAATAAAACCTAATCCAGCTTAAATGACTGGGTTTAGTTAATACAAATTTATGAAGTCAAAATGCTCTACAAAAAACCTCCCAAAAAAACCCCAGGTAATATTACTGTCCCCCTTCATAAAGGGGCAATGCCAAAGCAAACAGCAATAGGGAGATTGGCACAGGAAGCCAAGTGGCCCACAAAGAGTCACTTTCATGATCTTTCATCCCCTGATTAGATATTAGGGGAAACTCCTCCCTGTGAAGGTGGGCAGGCCCTGGCACAGGTGCCCAGAGTAGCTGTGGCTGCCCCTGCATCCCTGGCAGTGCCCAAGGCCAGGCTGGATGGGATTTGGAGCACCCTGGGACGGTGGAAGATGTCCCTGCCATGGCAGGGTGGGACTGGATGAGCTTTAAGGTCCTTCCAACCCAAACCACTCCAGGATTTCTATCCTCTGTCTTGTATCTTCCAGCCCATCACCTAAATCAAAATACTCCTTGCAGCTTGCTCTCAGCCCCAGGCTTGTACAGAGGCAAGGTACAGGTACAGGGAAGCACGAAGCAGGATCTTCCTCCCTCCCTGTGCTCCAGTAAATCCCAGAGTTTCTGGCACACACGTACCATCCTCCTCCTGTGGAGATTTCTTCTTGAATCCTCCATTCTTCTGGCTACTCCCCTGAGAGCTGGATGTAGCAAACCAGGAGGTGCTACCTGCAGGCAAGCAGAGGCCAGAGATTGTTTTGATGGCACAAGGGAAATAATCTGGAGGCATTTGTTTAGTACTGAACCACGGGCACAACTCCCAAGGCACAGTCATGGCTAACACTGGTGTGGGCAGTTTGGAATGGCCTCACACCTGGGATTGGAAATGCTCATCAAGGAAATACAGGCAATGGAATTAAATCAGGTTTCTCAGGGATGCTGGGGGACACTCCAATAAAAGGCTACAAACACAAAGTCTAACGACCCCAGTACTTCTTTAATCCCCTGAGCTCCTCATGGGAAGGTGCCACTGTTCATTCCTGGCACCAAACACAACCCTGGATCCCTGCAAACACCCCCAGCTCCCACATCCAGGAACAGAACACCTTTGCTGCACCTTCAGGAATGCAGAGGGAAGGAGAGGAAAGGTCAATTCTCTTATGAAATCAGACCTTTCCCCTTCCTGCTCGCTCGGGACTCACCCAGGAGGTTCCAAAGTCTGACTGGATCTCGGATTATGAGTTGTTTTGTCAGGACTCCGCCGAGACCTTGACGTGGTAGGGAAATTGTTGGTGTCAGGAGGCTCTGAGGAAGGAGAGAAAGAAAAACAAGACAACAATTGGAACAGTAACGTGGCTGCTGAAGCTTTGTGAGCCTCCCTGAGACGCGGATTCCTGAGCAGGGGAACGCTGTGGGTGAGTGTCAGGACAGCAGCTGGGAGCCCTGGATGGGATTCCTGCTTGGGCACTTCCCACGTGACCTGGGAAATGTTTATAACCCAGAGCAAAGAAAGCACAAGTAGAAATAGACAAGCCATGCTCAAAACACTTAATTGTTCATCTTTTTCCTCTCTGTGTCTGTTTTTTTGCTCTAAAGGCATGTTGGAAAGCAGTTCTTAGAATGTAAAGCCCCTGGATCCCTGGCAGTGTCCAAGGCTGGGCTGGACAGGGCTTGGAGCAACCTGGGCTAGTGGAAGGTGCCCCTGTCCATGGCAGGGGATAAGAATAAAATCCCTTTCCCCACAAATCATTCCATTATTTCCACGCTGTTTCCAAAGTCAGTGCCCAACACCGCTGACACGACAGACCTTCGGGACGGCACAATGACAGGTCCCTCCCGAGGAGCCCGAACACGCCTCTCCCCCGTTCTTCTCCTCCCCCGGCGCCCCCGGTGCTCGGTGAGGCCCCGCCACCGCCCCGTTACCTGCAGGCCGCGAACCCCGCCGAGGGCACAGCCGCGGGGCCGGGCCCAGGCGGCGGCGGGCGGCCGCCAGAAGGCGCAGCGGCCCCGGAGAAGCCCCATCCGCAGCAGCAGCGCCATGTCCGCCGCTCCCGCTCCCCGGAGGCCTCAGAGGCCGGGCCGGCGGGACGAGGCCGGGCCGGGCCGCGGCGGCTCCGCCGTTTGCAGCGCCGCGGCCTCCGCGCGGCCGGAAGCGCCCGCTGAGGGCCGGGCGGCCATCTTGGAAGCGGGGGCGCGCGCCAGGCCTCAAGATGGCGGCGGCGGCGCGCGGGGGCTGCCGGGAAGGGTCGCGCCGTTCCCGCGGTAACGGGGGGGGGGGGTGGGGGGGGCGGTCCGGTACCGCCTGAGGGGCCACGAAAGGCCTGAGGGCCCGGCCCCTCCCGCCGCCCCTCCGGCGGGCTCTGCGCTGCAGGCGAGCCCCAGGCTACGGCCGGCCCGGTGGCGTCTCATAGAACAGACGGTTCCCCACCGGCCCCGCCGTTCTCCGGGCTCTCCAGCGGGGCCAGGGCCTGGCCCGGCCTTGGCCTGGACCCAAGTTATGTAGGGAGGAGAACAAACGGCTGGGAGGGGCGAGAGGGTCCCTGCAAGGTTAGCCGAGAGGCTGCAGCCATCACTGTGGGGGCCTGATGCTGGAGTCTGGTGGTGTGAGCACACAACCAGGCCGGCTCTGGATTTTATCCCGTGTAATTGTAATGCCTGGGAAAAGAAGGAACAACCTCTGCAGTCTTAGCTTCAGCAGAAAGAGACCAGCTCCCTCCCTGTGCAGCTGTTGCTGAGGAAGGTTCCCCTTCTGACAGCCCGAGGTAGGAGTGAGCTCTGGTGGAAAACAGCCTGGGTGTCTGCGATGGGAGTGAGGGACTGAACTGTGCTCTGAGCGAAAGGGAGTGAACAAATACAGAGAAATTTATATTTACTTTGAGGGCGGTGAGGACCTGGCACAGGTTGCCCAGAGAAGCTGTGGCTGCCCCATCCCTGACATGTTAATGTCCCCTCACGCCTGGAAATCTCTTTGTGTCACTGATTGGATCAAACAGTTCAATTTACAGACACACAGATCGGTGCCAATTAGTACATGAGGGCTGTTCAGAGGGGATGTGGCAGCTGGGGGCACCTCCACCCACAGAGCCCACATGCACTGACTCCCACCTGGAAGATCCCGGCCTGGATGTGACCAAGCTGTGCTGAACTGGGAGTACTGGTTATTTACAAACACATCACAGAGCTAGAGTTGACACAATTTCTATCCCTTTTTTCACACTGTGCTTCAAAGGCAGATGTCAGAGCTCCAGGAAGGCTGGACAGAGCAGCTGTGGCTGCCCCTGGGTCCCTGGCAGTGCCCAAGGCCAGGCTGGACAGGGCTTGGAGCAGCCTGGGACAGTGGAAGGTGTCCCTGCCATGGCACGGGGTGGAATGAGATGGCCTCTAAGATCCTTTTCCACCAAACCATTCCATGACTCCACGAAGGGGGGCTGGGGGTCTTTGCCTCGCTGGTGCCAATACAAAGTGGTGCCAGGAAGGAGAGTCAGGAGGTTCTGCCCTGCGTGGGCAGCCCAGGCTGTCCCCTCTGTGCATGCCAGAGGTGACCTTGGGAAAGGTGGCTTCAGTCACTGCCCTTGGACTGGCAATATGCTCCTTTGGGAGTAAGCCAATATTCTGAGAGGACAGATATAACCTGATCCAGGCTTGGCCTTGCTGGGATGTGCTCCAGCCATGACATCACCCAGTAATGCCACGTCTATTTACTACCGGGGAAAGGTGCTGGATTGGAGGCTGAAATCCCTGGTTTATCTCCTGAGCAGGTTAGGAGCAGGAAGCAGCATTAGCAGACACATCTTGCTCTTTTCAGGCCAAGAGAAGTCAGTTTCCATGGGAAACACAGCTCTGCTCTGTCTGAGGCTTCACCTCTCCTGTTTCCATGCTCCCTGTGAGACGCTCCTGCCCTCTGGGGCTCGGGAAGTTCCTCAGCCCCCTCAGCCTGTCCCTGGCTCATTTCCACCCAGCACCTTGCCAGTGGGGCAAAGGGATACCTGGAATCAGGTGGGCACTGCACCATCCGCAGACTTCTCAACAGTGAATCAAAGGGTTCCATGCAGAGCTGAAGCTGCTGGGAGGTAAATTCAGACCTTTCACAGGATGAAATTTCCCTCCAGCAGCTGAGCCAGGGCTTTGCTCTGGCAGGACAAACCACCCAGCTCCGAGGGCCAGAGTTTCCCCCCAGCACTGTGCATCTCTGTCATGCGCCAGATGGGATTTCTTTGATTACTTCTTGGCAGATGACAAATCAAGGTCAAGGGATAGATGCTCCCCTTCGGCACAGCAAGGCCAAGAGCTCAGGAAAACCTTAGGGTTTTCAGCAACAAAGGATGTGCTTAAAAGACCACGCGGTTTTCCCTCGAGCGCAGTAAAACTCCTCCCCAGGAAAGAGCTGCTCAGCCTTTTTCCATGAGCCAGTCCAAACCCATCACACCTTTTCACTCCTCCAGGAGCAGCTTGGGAGCACAGCGAGTTCCAGTTCCATGGCAGGGACGGCGTGGCACTGACGCTGCTCCTCCCTGGGGCACAGAGCCTCCCCAGCCCCAGGGCGAGCCTGGGACACAGCACTGGGGTACAAATCCATCTTGGGGTCACCTCTAAAGCCCTGGGAGTGTAAGACAGGCAGGTGACAGATGGCTGGAGGCAGGGGATCATGGGGACTCGGCCACCCCTCAGCAGCCACCGCTCCGTCTGCCAGCCGGGGCTTAGAAACCTCCGGAAAAGCGAACACGGGGAAG
Source organism: Motacilla alba alba (assembly GCF_015832195.1). Classification (NCBI taxonomy): domain Eukaryota; kingdom Metazoa; phylum Chordata; class Aves; order Passeriformes; family Motacillidae; genus Motacilla; species Motacilla alba. The sequence goes on along the minus strand of NC_052026.1, from coordinate 19,958,665 downwards.
AGGGAGCAGCACTGGAGAGTGGCAGGGGTGAGGGGCAGAGCAGGGGGAGGGAAGTGGCTGCCCGTGTCTCAGAGCAGATGACTCTGCGGGAGGGCACTCCCCGGAGAGCTGCTGGAGCGAGCGGGGCTGGGAGAGGCCCGGGAATCCATCTGTGTGCCCGAGGTGGCTGAAGCCATCCCCAAAGCCCGCAGACCGGAGGAGGTCACTGAGCTCCGAGTGAGCAACTGTCACTCCACACCCCTGAAATCCATAAGCAGCCTGGAAACCTAAAGCCTGTCATTAGGAATGATAAAAACAGTAATTAGAGGCGGGCTGTCATGAGTTCACACCTGGAACATCAATACGAGGCGTTTACCCAGCAGCAGGAGAGCACTTCCCCCAAATCCATCCTCTGCGGATGCAGCAGGAACAAAGCTCCACGGACCACTCCTCACACAGGCGTAAGTAAATCCTGTAGGGAGCCTTGCAAACAGACTTCATCCACCACAACAGCAGCTCCCAGCTTTGAGGGATCCAAAAATGCTGCTGCTGTGGAGGCACAGGAGCTACATTGGCTCCTGGGCCGTGGGCTCTGCCTGTCCTGATCCCAGTGCTGGTGCTTCACTGGGACTCAACTGGGTGCTCAGTGGGCTGCACCAAGGAGTCAAGCCTTCAAAACACACAGATTTGAGGGCAGACAAGCTGTGCCAAGGAGTTAGACCTTCAAAACAATGCAGGTTTGAATATGAGAGAGCTGTTCCATGAACTTAGGCTTAATTACATCTTGTAGAGCTCTGAGCAGCCACCACACTACAAGGCAGGTGAAAACCCACACTTTTATTTCTTTATGGTATCACAGGTGGAACAGCTTAAGTTGGAGTGTCCTTAACAACAACAACAACAGCAGAGAAATACAAGGATGGTTGAAAGCAGCTTTATTTAGTAAAAAAATTTAGATTCTGTACAGAGCCAGGGAGGTTCCTGCTGCAGTACAGCAGCTGTACTCCTCACTGCCTTCCCAAATGGCTGCTTGGTTTGCCAAACCCATTTCTCTTCAAAATGTTAATAGATGACATTAATTAAAACATGAGCCAAGCTTAAAGGAAAGGTTTTCCTAATCAAAGCTCTTCTAAAGTTTTATTCTCTTGGCCTCTGCGATGCTGGCACCTGACTGGTCACTCAGGTGAGCAGTCATAAATCACACCAGCCATAAATCACACCTTGTTTCATCTATTAAAGATAGATTCCCAACCCTCCATCCTGTGAGGAGCTGAATCAGCAGGGAACTGCACCCACAGGAGCACAGCCCAGGAATTTTTCACTTCAGGACTGGCATGATGGTTCCTTCCCTCCCAACACAGCTGCTGAAGGACTGAGGTGAGTTTGGTCACCCACAGGTTGCTGGAGCAGGTGAGGGGCTGGCACAGGTGCCATCTCCAGAGTGAGCCAGGGAGCAGTGCCAGAGCAAGGAGTGGAGGGTCAGGAGCTCTGTCCCCAAAGTCAGTGTCCTTTTAGCTCGCTGGGACAGACAGAAATAGGCCTGAAAGCATATTCCCCAAGCGGCCTAATTTCCGTGCCCTCACACAATGTTCTCTTTCCTCCTCAGCACCAGGGTATTTGTTTTATTTTAGGATTTAAGAGCTTACAACCTTTATCAAAGGACAAAGGTGCTCAACAATTGCCTGTAATTTTTTTTTTTTTTGTTTTAAGTATTGCAATTAAGGAGCAAAAGCCAGGCCAGGGTAACAAAGCCAGGCAGGTTAAACATCCCCATCACACAAGTCTCACCCAGAAAACCAGCAGAACAGCCCCCAAGGAAATAATTCTCCCATTCCTGCTGTCAGCTTTCCTTCTCTAAGTACTTGAAAGTTCCTCCCTGAACCAGGCTGTTGTGTTCAAATAGAAGAAGGTCAGGGTGACACAGAAAGGGTTTAACTTCCTCCCCAGCACTGGGTCTCTGACCTGGATGACATTCAGGGTTGCCAAGGAAGCAGTTACAGACACCTATATTTAGGAAATGAAAACATGTATTTCCCCTCTCCTCTGCTCAGAGGCCAACACTCACCTGCAGCGTTTGCAGGGAGCTGTGACAAGAGGCTTAATGGAAAGGAAGCCAAAAAAACCTCAACCCCTTTCTTTTCACTGGTTTAGTAGGTCTTACAGAGGAAGAAGGTGGGTAGAGATAAAAAGACTAAGCCTAAGTGGAACACAGGACCAGCTTAACAGGCTCAGAATAAACCTCTCTCCTGCTGTTACTTAACAGCAGAGCCGGACACGTGCTCCTGAGGCACTCCTTCCTGCTGAGCCCAGCACAGGGATTTCTGTTCCTGGGGGCCCGTGGCACCCCCAGCACACGAGAGCCGTCCCTCACACCGCCAGCTGTGTGACCCTGAACGTGCCAGAAGAGAGATCCCGGTCACAGCCCCGCTCCTGGCACGGGAGGGTTAAAAACCAGCAGTACTCCAGATGAGCTCACGGGCAGAGCTGCTGCCTGCAGGCTTCCCCATGCTGCAACCAAAACAACACGTGGTGACACAGCTCTGCCACCCACACCAGGGCCGGACCGCTCCATGCTCGGGATTCCTCCCTGGAATTGCCCTGCTGACACACAGGGGCTGGGGCAGTGGGTGTGGTACGAAGCACACACACACAGCAGAACAGGGCAACGGTTTGGGCTGGAGGAGCCTCAAAGTTCTCACCCTGCCATGGCAGGGACACCTTCCCCTGTCCCCGGTGCTCCCAGCCCTGTCCAGCCTGGCCCTGGGCACTGCCAGGGATGCAGGGAGCTGCTCTGGGCACCTGTGCCAGGGCCTGCCACCCTGCCAGGGAACAATCCCTTCCCTGTCTCCATCTGTGCCCAGGATCCCGGCCTGTCATCGATCACCACCCCGGTGCCACGGCCAGCCCAGTGGTTCCTGGAGCGCTGCAGGGGAATGAAGGAACGACTGCCATGATCCAGCAGGAATGGCCTGTTTGGGAGATGCTTAAACCGCTCTTTTAGGAGGCACCACCCTGCACGTAAAAGCTGCACAAAAGCATTTTGGTGTCGTGTGATCGGCACTTGCAAGGATCGGGGAAAAGAGGCCCAAAACCTGGCGTGGGCAGGAGCGAGCAGCTGTCCCAGCCTGTCCCTGTCCCTGTCCCCTGCGGGGGCATCCCCCGGGCTGGCGGAGCAGCCGCTGCAGCACCGTCCCCCACCAGGGCGGCTGTGTCACCCCCCACTGTCCTGCTCGGCCGCCACGGCATACACGGCACCGGGAGCTTCCGCGAGGATGTGATGGAGGAACGGGGACCGCACCGGGTGGCGCAGGGACAGCGCCGGAACCCCAGAAGCGGGGGTGCCCCGGCACGTCCCGACGCGGCTCCAAGTGTCAACACCGGCAGCACCGACCACCGCCCGGTGACCACCGCCAACCGGGGAGTGCCCGTTCCGGTGAACCCGCAATGCCGGGGCAGGGCGGCGGGCCCGGTCCAGGGGCCTATCCCGGTCCCGATCCTGGTGCCGGTCCCGGAGCTCGGCGCGTCCCCGCGGGCCGGTTCCGGTGCCGGTCTCGTTCCCGGTTCCGGTGCCGCTCGCGGGGGGTCCCCGCCCCGGAAGCGCCGCCCGGCGCGCGCGGCCAATGGGCGGCGGCGCCGCCGGGACACGTCGCGCGCCGCCGCGCTCCCGTCGCCCCCCGCGCGCCGCCGGGGTGGGAGGGGCGGTGGCGTCGCCGCGGCTCCTCCCCCCTCCCCCCCCCCGCAGCCCGGAGCGCCGCGCCCGCCAATGAGCGGCGCCGTCTCATCGGGCCAATGAGCGGCGGCGTCTCAGCGGCGCGCGGGGGATGGAGCGCGCGGCCCGCAGCCGCCACGGCGCGCGCCCCCCGCGCTAGGGCCGGACCCCGGGACCCCCGGAGCCCCCAGAGGCGCCCCGAAACCGCCCCGCAGCCCCCGCTCTATGCGGCGGGGCCGGCCGAGCCGCAGGCCTCGCTCCGCCGCGGGGCTGCCCTCGGCCCGCTGAGCGCCGAGCACCGGTAAGCGCCCGGGGGGGGCGGCGGGCGGGTGGCGCGGGGGGGGGTTACCGGGGCGCTGGAGACAACGGGCGGAGGGCAGAGGGGCCCGGGGGCTCCCGGGGAGAGGGGCTGCGCGGCCTCGGGGCGCACCGGGAGACGCACCCGGAGCGGGGGCGGGGGGGGGGGGGGCGAGGTCGAAGGGGGGGCAGCGGGCCGGGGTGGGGGATGGACGGGGGGCACCGGTAGCGGCGGGAGGTGGGAGCCGGTGCGGGGTGGGGGCGGCGCGGGGTCGGCTCGAGGGGAGGAAGCGCCGCAGCGCGGGTGGGAAGAGGACGTTGGGATTTTGGGGGGGCGGCGGAGGAGGTGAGGGGCTGTTTTGGGGTACCGGGGGGGCAGGGGGTGGGGAGGGGCTGCGCACAGAGGGGGGATGGCGGGGGGGTGGCTCGGAGGGGCCGCGGGGGGAGCCCGGGGGCTGCTCGGTGTTTCGGGGTGCGCAGGCTCGCGGGGAGCCGTGGGAGGAACTCGGAGCTCCGCGCCGAGCCCGCAGCACGGGCACCCCCCCGCCTTCCTGACCCCGGCTTTTGGGGTGGGGATGTTTTTTTCGCAGGGGTGCGATGAGGGGGGGAAAATGCGTTTTGGGGTGAGCGCTGCGCTGGGAGGAACAATACCAAAAGTTGTCTGAAATGGTAATTTCCGTTTCCCATTTCATCATCCCCGGGTAGGCGTTAGCCCTGCCTGTGTGTGCGCAGGGCCGGGGCCGCACCGAGCCCAGCCGGCCCCAGCCCCGCGGCTTTTATTTATTTCCCAGTTTAATCTTTAAATCGCTCCGTGGGTCTGTCCTCCGAGGAGCCTTTGTGTGCCGGGGAGGGGCTGCTCGACACCTTTGCCCCTTAGCAGAAAGGAAGAGAGGGAGAAAAAAAAAAAAAAAAAGGCAGGGAAAAAAAAAAAAAAAAGCCCAAACAGCTGCAGCCCAGGACGAGCCTCCCCCAGGCCGGGGATGGATTCGTGTTTAGAAAGGCAAATGACCTCGGAGGGAGCCGGGATGAGCCGAGCCCTCGGTGCCCTCTGCCCTTTCCCAGAGGGAGCAGAGCAGCTGTCCGGGGTGTGCGGCGCAGAACGGGCCCTCCATTGAGGCGCAGGGGCCGTGTGTTTACGGCTCGGCTTCTCCTCCGGGCTTGGGGATCTGTTTTGATATCCAGTTGCAGGAAAGGGTTCCTCCCCCCTCCTGGTTTTGTACACAAAGTGCTCTCTCACCGCTGGGGACACGGCTCTATAGGCAGAGAGCGAATTCCAGGCAGCTCTTGAAGCAAAATTCCCTCCTGAGATGGCTTCTGAAATGGGGTACACACATCATTTTTACCCTCTCCGTAGGCAAAGATTTTTAGGTGAAAACATCTGTGCTGCCTTGTAGTGGCTGTGTGCTTTTCTGAAATTTGTATAAATTTAAGGAACTTAGAGTTCGGCGTATTTCTCCTTTCTTTGTTTTGTTCATAAAATGGAACATTTTTATGTAATGACTCCAATTATTTCCTTTTTCTATGGGGGAAAACCACTCCACGGAGTCATGGAGAGGGAAAAGGAGATTAACTCTCACATGTTTCCCGACAGCACCGGCACATTCTTTGTGTGTGCCCTACCAGGAGCTCAGCATTTAACTTGATTAGCTTAAAAACGGGAAAAGTTGGCGTTTTCACCGGGTTTGCTGGCAGATTCCAGGTTGGAGCAGTGTGAGATGGAGGGGTTTGGGAAGTGCCGGGGCAGGGAAGCTCGGGGAGCCCCGTGACCCGTTTTCCCCGGGTGGGGAGCGCTCGGCAGGGCAGGCTCTGCCCGGGAGGGGTGCTCCGTGCTCCGGGCTCGGCGGGGCTCAGCCCCTGCTGGGCTCCGGGAGCTGTCGGACCTGCCGGGGCACATCCAGCCTGCTTTGCCGTCAGCCCGTCCGGCGAGCCGGGGCTTGTGCCACCCCGGGCTGCCTGAGTCAGTGCGAGGGCTCGCTGTGCCAAACTCGCAGCAAGCGAGGCGCTGGGCTCGGAAAGCACGGCGGGCCCTCGGTTCCCGAGGGTTTCTTGCGTCCTTCCTGGGGTAAACAGTGACCGAGGAGCCCCGGCCATGTCGGCGCTGGCTGCTGCGGCTGGCTGGAAACTGGAGATGGTGTGTTGCGTGTTCCACGCTCGGTTCTGCTGTTCAGTTCTGCTTCTGCTTTTAGAAATGAACTCTTGTCTGTTTCTCCATTTCATAAAAAAAGCGTGGTTCAGAGTGAGCTGATTTCCCCCCCCCCCCCCCGTGGGCAGCTTTTTGTTTTTATGATGTTGCAACAGCATTTTCTCAGACTCAAACCTGCAGATTGTCCAGTTTGAGGGCTGGGTTTGGATGGGGGAGGAAATGTTAAAAAAAAGCCCCAGAGCAAAAAAACCTTTGGCTTAATTTCTTCCTTCGTGTGTGGTAGGCAACCTGATAAGATTATTTTATTTTCCACTCGTGTTTTAATGGACTAAGTCCCCCCAAATGCTCGTGAACAAAGCCGAGCGTAGCGCGGCGTCGTGCCGCGTTCTTCCGCTGCTCAGCAGAGCAGACAAATGCATTTCTCTGGGGTCAGTGAGACTCGTCGTGTTAATCAATACTGTACCAGCAGTGCTCCCTTTCCAGGGAACCAGATGGGCTACTTACAACTGGTGCTGATTATTTTAACTGTGTAATTGTAACATGGCTGCGCGATGACAGTGTTTCCTGCAGACACTTCAAAGGAAGGTTCCCGACGAGTGTGTCTTTACAGCGTTTAATCTGTCCTCTTTGTCTTTATGTTGTGGCTTTTGGACATGTGTTTGAAGTACTAAGAGGTTTTTTTTCCCTTACCTCCAGCTTTTCTATACATTCAGAGGAGGCAGTGCTCTGGAATGATGAAGTGTCTCCAGTGTGGGAATAAACCCAGGGTTTTAGCGGCTCCCACAGTGGTGGGTTGGTTTCACTGAGTTTTAGATCCAGGCAGTGACTAAGCCAAAAGCTGGGAAGAGATTTAAGTGGCCGTGAGGAAACGGCAATATTTTTTTAAAATAGTGCATGTGGCTTTGTTTTGGGGAAAATATGTTGTATGGTGACTTGAGTCTTAACTGGGACAGGCTAATTACTCGGTGAAGAAATCCTTCTCCTAGGGAAGGAAAGGCACAGGGCCGGAGCTGGTTAATTACATTTTGTAAAATTATGGAGTGACTGCTTTCTGAGGAGGTCTGCCCCTCTTCCTGCCCTGTACCTGAATTTCAGGCTCAGCAGTTGCCTTACGGATTGAAATTCCTCCTGGGTATTAAGATTTAATGGTGGTAGACCCAGAGCAAGTAGTGGCAGGTACTGCTGCTTTTCAGTACAGCAAAGCAAATAATACTGGAAAATATTTACATGGGGGTTGTTATTCTCCTCGTATTTCCTTGATGAGCTCTAGTAAAGGTGCTTGTGTGCTCCTTCCACTGCCGGGGAGAATTCCCTGTGTTTCGGTTGTAGAGGGCTGTGGAGAGGAGCCGGTGTCTCCATAGCAAAGATTCCAGTGTTTCGTGATCAGCTCACATATATTTTTACCCCATCTAATTTAAACCAGTCTGCACGACACTCACAGGAATGATTTGTATGCAGCTTTTAAATATTTTCCTCCTTCCTGCGTGAGGGATTAGCGGCACAGAGCTGCTTTTTCGGAGGGTTCTCAGCCAAGTGTTACGTAATTTGTGTGCCACCGATGCACGGCCATAAAAAATACTCCCATCAATGTTAAGGGAAAGCTTGTGTAGGCAATTATTTCAAATCACAAGCGTCCTAAGCAGGTTTGTGCAGCCTTAAAATCTGGGCAAAACGCTGCCTTTGGAATCCTGCTGGGAAGGGGGGTGGGAAGCTGTCAGCGCCCGTGGTCTGGAGGCTGATTTTGAGCACATTCTACTCCACTTTTTAAGCTTTCCTGTGTGAGAACTGGTGTTTTCTGGTGTATTTTCTCAAGCAACTGTTGGGTATTTAAAAAATCTTAATTTCTCTGAGTCTGGGTGGTGGTGCTTCAGCTGATGCTGCTTATGGGTGATGCCAATTTGTAATCTTTTACGAGAGTAAGGGGGGAAAAAAGTAAAAAGAAGCTTAAATGCTAATAACAGTGAAAAATCTGCTCGGCGTGGAGCGCATGTGAAGGGAGCGGGTGCACGTCGGGCTGTGGAGTCTCCGTCAGCTGAGCTGGGGGCTTTTAAAAATCTGCTCTAATTTTTATGCTGCATGTGGAATGGCTAATCCCATAAAAGCCTCGCACCTTTTGACAGATGAAACGCTGCTGTTCTTCACTTATTTGAGCAAAATATTTTTATAGATGGTATTAGCTCTGTGGCTCCGAGGGTAATGCAGTCCTTACACGAGAAAGATCTTGCTTTGATCTGACAGCTTTCAAGATCCATTTCCAATCTTGGAGTTCCATTAAGTCTGTTTGTAATGGTGCCCTCAGACTTTTTTTCTGTTTATGTGACTCTTTGGGTGTTAACGTTGCTCTGTATCTGAGCTTTCTTTAATAAACCGAAGGAATAATTGGGGTCAGGAAAGGAAATAATCATGTTAGAAGGTGCAGTTAATTATATCAGGTATTTTGGGCTCCAGAATTCTTTGTCTCGATTCTAATGTTTTCTTCAAGTTGTAGGATGTAGTGAAATGATCAGATCATCAAACTGGGACAGTGAGGCAGGGTGGTGTGTGGTGGTTAATTCTGGGAGTGTGAAATGAATGTGGCTGCAGGCTTGATGCCTGTGGGGGTTGTGGAGGATAGGAAGGATGGTTTCTCTGGTGAGCAGCTCTTTCCCTCTTCTGTGGGGGAAGAGGTGGTCTTCTGTGTGGTCCTGTGTTCATCCAGTGGGATCTACATGGCCCTGTGTCCGTCCAACATGATTTAAATGATCTTGTGTCCATCCTGCATCACCTACGTGGTCTTGTGTCCATCCAGTGGGACCGTTGTGTCCATCCAACATGAATGGTTTGGTCCTGTGTCCGTCCAGCGTGGTCTGTTTGGTCCTGTGTCCACCCAACATGGTCTGTTTGGTCCTGTGTCCACCCAACGTGGTCTGTTTGGTCCTGTGTCCACCCAACGTGGTCTGTTTGGTCCTGTGTCTGTCCAACACGGTCCTGCTGGTTGTGTGTACATCCACTGGGATCTCCGTGGTCGTGTGTCTGTCCATCATGACCCATGTTGTCCCTCGAGGGTGGCACGGGAGCCCCATGGCTCAGCAGCCCCTGCAGGGCTTGGGTGGGTGCTGGCAGCCTCCCCATTCCCTCTGCTCCTCCTCCTTTGGGGCCCCGCCGGCATCTGGCCAGACCTCCCGTCTGGGAAACCATCCTGGCTTTTCCTGCCCCTCTCAGCATTGCCTGGGAAAGCCTGAGCTCCCAAAGAGGACGTCTGAAACCTCCGTCTCCAGGTTTGTTCCCGTTTTCTGGAGCTCACCGTGTGGGTAAGGCGTGCAGCTCGTTGCCGTGTAGCTGGAGTGAGCAGAGGCTGGAACTGCAGCCAGGGAAGGCTGAGGGATTAGGGGGCATTCCTCACAGTGAGCCCACGGGGATTGGGGGGCATTCCTCACGGTGAGCCCACGGGGATTGGGGGGCATTCCTCACGGTGAGCCCATGGGGATTGGGGGCATTCCTCATGGTGATCCTACAGGGATTGGGGGGCATTCCTCACGGTGAGCCCACGGGGATTGGGGGGCATTCCTCACGGTGAGCCCACGGGGATTGGGGGGCACCTCCTCACGGTGAGCCCACGGGGATTGGGGGGGCACCTCCTCACGGTGACCCCACGGGGATTGGGGGGCACCTCCTCACGGTGACCTCATGGGGATTGGGGGGCACCTCCTCACGGTGACCTCACGGGGACTGGGGGGCACCTCCTCACGGTGACCCCACGGGGATTGGGGGGCATTCCTCACGGTGACCCCGCGGGGATTGGGGGGCATTCCTCACGGTGACCCCGCGGGGATTGGGGGGCATTCCTCACGGTGACCCCGCGGGGATTGGGGGGCATTCCTCACGGTGACCCCGCGGGGGATTGGGGGGCATTCCTCACGGTGACCCCGCGGGGATTGGGGGGCATTCCTCACGGTGACCCCGCGGGGATTGGGGGGCATTCCTCACGGTGACCCCGCGGGGATTGGGGGGCATTCCTCACGGTGACCCCGCGGGGATTGGGGGGCATTCCTCACGGTGACCCCACGGGGATTGGGGGGCATTCCTCACGGTGACCCCACGGGGATTGGGGGGCATTCCTCACGGTGACCCCACGGGGATTGGGGGGCATTCCTCATGGTGACCCCACGGGGATTGGGGGGCATTCCTCACAGTGACCCCACGGGGATTGGGGGGCATTCCTCACGGTGACCCCACGGCGGGCGGGTGGCAGTGCCAGGGAGGCAGCTGGCTGCTGGAGTCAGAAGAAAGTGATGTTTTTTTCTAGGTCAGGGTTGAAGGCACTGTCAGGGTGGTGATGTGCAGCATATCTTACTGTCTGCATTGTCCCTGCCATATGGATGTGTGCACGCTGCCCTTGGCATGCAGGCATTGAATTATTTATCCTCTCCAAATCTGGAGGCAGCCTTTCTTCCCCTGTCTCGAAGAAAGCCAAACTTACCCGATGAGTGTTTTTAAAATAAACCTTCCGCTGTGAATTACTGCAGTGGCAGGAGCAGGGTATTGATTGTATGTTGCGTTTGGAGTCGGAAACCAAAGGTTACAACACTGGATATCTTGTGGAAACACTGAAATATTTATTTTGCTGTTAGGTGTAAGTGTGTCTGTGCTGGCGCTGGGTTCGTATGTGGCTGAAATGCCATGTAATGAAATTTCTGGACTTGGAGAACGGAAAGGCCAGAAAACTTTGTAGTATGTGTAAAAGCAGCTTTGTCTCAGCTGTGTGTGAGGGGATGGATGTTTTTCCAGGGAGAAGGCATCTCCTTTGCTGTTGTGCTGTGTTGGATTTGCTGCGAGAGGAACGTTAAGGTGGTCCTGGTTTGGGTGGTGGCCTTTGGGTCCTCGCTGGGCGTGTGGGTCTTTGCAGGGTGTCACGGAAGGGTGCTTCCAGCCTCGGGGAAGCAAAGGCTGGAGGGAGCTGGCTCTGTAATTATTTTTGAGAGACTGACAGCTTTGCAGGATAGAAACAGTCTCGAATAATTTACCTTTAGAGCAGCTGAAACTGTGTCACAGGCATGGGGAAGAATCAGAGAGTCAAGAAGGGAGATGTTACCCTCTAAAAAATTCACCTCGATCTGGAGGCAGCGTGTCCCTGAAGGCTCGGCAGCCAGAGGCTTGGAAACACAGTGCTGCCCTCAATATCGGGATGTGGAATGAAAGCATGCGTAATTAGGAACTCCAGAAAAAAAAAAAAAGAAAAAAAAGGCATTAAATAGCTTTAGAGGTGAATGGAAGCTTCATTATTAAGCACCAACTGCTTAGCTGCAGTTCGTGGTGCCTCTTCCTTTCAAATCACGCACACATGAAAGTGCTCCCCGCCCCCAGCCGGGGCCTTATCGGCTTATCTGGGCAGGAGTTCAGAGCCATAAAAACTGTATCCTGCTTACACCTTCCAGCCGATCCTGTGACCTGGGCTGTGTAAACAAGTTGTACCAGGAGCTCCGAATGACTGGTAAGTGGCTGGGTTTCTGCAGGCTGGTTAGGTCCAGGAGGAGCCAAGATAAAGTTCCAAGAAGTTCCCCTTTGGGAATGGTCTCCTGATAGCTGCTGCTGGGAGGAGGTGGCAGGGCTGAGATCCTGCTGACTGTGGCAGTGACTGTATCCCACGGAAAGCACTTTGGGATAGACTTTACACTCCGGGGCCGGTGTTTTCCACGTTCTGCAGGAGGATGGCTGTGGCAGATTGTGAAATGTCAGCCTTGTGGTAACAGCACCGACCGGCGCTCCGCGGTTGCGTCAGGCCTGGGATGTGCTGGAGCTGTAAGCCTGTCTATAAATACATCCATATATCTTTGGATGGATGAGATTAGCCGTGGCGATGCTGGGAAGAGATGGAGGTAATGCAGGGAAGGGGTGTGTGTGTGTGGGGGGACACAAACATCCTGCTCCTGGCTGTGCTCCGGGGGTTTAAATACCACCGGGCGCTCCGGTTACGGCGCTTGGCTGCTGCCCACCCCGGGCTGTCTCCGTGGTTTCATCTTGCAGCTCGGCACAGGCAGATCCATTTATCCAAGCTGGGCTGTAACGAGCAAGTTCAGGGATTCAGTGTGTGAAACTTCACCTTCTCAGCAGCCCAAGGGGCGAGTGCGCGGGTTTGAAGACGGAAACCTGTTCTCCTTGAATGTTGACCTTTTCTGTTCGTGTGGTTTCTCGTCCCCACGTATGGGGGAATGTGCTGGGTTTGGGATTAGGCTGGCTGGTGGCTGCTCTGGTTTCCCTCCTCGCCATGGCCTGCTGGGGTCCTGCGTGGTGGCTCCCCTGGCTCTGGGCTCTCCGTTCCTCATTTTCCCTGCAGCCTGGAAGGTTTCTGGCTCTCCCAGGAGATCAGAGGTGCCCTGTGTTACTCAGCTGCTCTGCAGTGAATTCAGTTCCCTTGCCCTGTGATCAGCACTGGCACTGGGGTGTTAAACTGGTTCTGTGGTGAGAGACGAATTCCTCTGAGTTAGTCCAGGGGGGAAGGGATCAGACAAGCAGTCAACTTCGTGGCTCTTTCCTGGTGTGCTGAGTAGAGCTGCTTGGTTAGGGAGCTGGAGCTTGTACTCAAAATGCTGAATTTAATTTCCTCCTGCAGTGTGTTCTGTCTGCGAGCCTCCCCTGCTTCACCCACCAGCATGTTTCTTCTCCCTGCTGTCCGTCCCTCCCCTTTCCCAGGAGCCTCATCTGGTGGAGGTTCTGCTCTTGCCTTGGTCCTCCTCATCCAAGATTCTTGTCTCTAATTTTAGCCTGTCTGCCTTTCGAGGTCCCCTCCCGTCTGTTCCTGCCTTTCTTCTTCTGAGTTGTTCCTGCATCTCCCTCTGGAGAGCTGGACCTTGTTTTTGCATGGTGGGAGGAAAATGCTTGGGAGGGAGTGAAGCTGTAGGTGTGCTGAGGTGAAGGCTCCTGTGGTGTGGGGAATGCTGGCAGGGATGTTTGGGGTGCTGTGTGCCCACAGGGAGCAGCTCCTTCCTTCTCCTGCATCTCCCTCACTGTGCTTGCTTGGATCTGCTCTTGGAATCTCTCTTTTGTGGATTTACCCTGTGTTTGTGATGGGGCTCTCTACCATGAGGTCACTCGTAGTGGCAGTGCTGCCCAGCAGCCTTGAATCTCCTGCCCTTTTCCCTGCAGGAAAGCTGCAGGCTGCCTGCTTTTCCCTGGGATCTCACTCCACCTTAGCAGGCATTTGCTCAGGGTTACAGAGAAAATGACTTTTCTAACAGGGAGCCATCTGACACAGTCAGCCAGGTCTTCTCAAAGGGAGGTGGAGCCCATCAGGGAGAGCAGGGAACCTGGCCCTGGAGCCTGGGCATCCAGGAACGCTGCTCATCCTGGTGGGATCCACCTGCTCGGAGCCCTGGGAGCATGGTGTGTGCAGCATAATCTGATTTGTGCCTGGAATATAAATCCTGGCTGTTGCAGGCATGCAGCCTGGGGTTTTACAAGTTCTTTTGTGAAAACAGCATTCAGCCCCTCCATTGCTGCAGCAAGGAGCTTCCCTGGAAACCCAATCCCAGCAATTAGTGAGGTTTGCAGAGGATCCTAGCAACTGCTGCTGGGGTTCCATTGGCAGGGGTTAGGTTTTGTTTTTTAGATTGTTTATAGTTGCATTCTGTGCATTGTGTGGGGATACATAAACTAAAGCACAAGGAGTTCCACCTCAGCACGAGGGAGAACTTTCCTTGGAGGGTGGCAGAGCCCTGGCACAGCTGCCCAGGGAGGGCGTGGGGTCTCTGGAGACATTCCAAACCCGCCTGGACGTGTTCCTGTGTCACCTGCTCCAGGTGCCTGTGCCCTGGCAGGGGCTGGGACTGGATGGTGTCCAGAGCTCCCTTCCAGCCCTGCTCTGCCTGCATATCCCATGGAGGGAAAGGAGGAGCTGAAGTGGCGATGGGAAGCTGATCCTCGGGGAAAGTGGAGCATGGCTGGCATATATTGTGTGCTGCGTGACTTTGGTGTTCGTGGGTAACCTGAGCTGGCCTGTGAGGAGTTCTGTTACCCAGGTACTCTCTGACCTGGCTGGCTTTTGTCGCCGGTGGCTCTGGCCGGCCGGGGAGCGTGCTTTCCAGCGGGGTGGTTATGTAAAGCCTCAACGCGCCGCGCTCTTCCAGCCCGGCTTTACAACGTGCGCGGGGCTCCGGGTGCAACTTCAAAGGAGGGCGTTTGCTTTATGGTCAAACCTATGAGCAGTTTTATGTGCAGGGTGGAGTGAACTGGCGGAGAAGATTGCAGTTTTCCCAGTGTCATAAAAAGTTACGATGCTCGTGATGGCAGCGCTGTTCCGTAGGCGGAGGCAGCGGCAGATGCAGAGGTCAGGGGAGCGCGCACGGAGCGGGCTCGGATGTGCCAGCGCGCTGAATGCCCCGCTCTGTGCTCCCCGCTCTCCCAAACGCCTTCAAAAAGTGCCTTGTGCTCTTTCTGGGGCTTCCTCAGAAACCTGCACCTGTGTCACTCGCGGAACAGGCGCAGCATTTCCATGGGAAAGGAACTTGGCAGGGCGGCCCGGGGGGGGGCTGCTTTCCAGGGCAGTGTTTCAGCCCCTTCTGAAAACGTGGCGTTTCAGTGGCACAGACTGTGAGTCAGTTTATAACCTCCTTCCTTTCTCTGGGCTGTTCTTTGGGGTACGAGCCAAGGCAGTTAAAAAAATAACCGAGTGGCTGCATCTTGACGAGCCTCATTCCAATTAACTTCCCTCATGCTCCAGAAGATAGATTCCCTAAACTGAGATACTTTCCCTAAAAAAGGACTATTCAGGCTCAGTGGCGATGGTGGGAGAGTATGATCAGCTTTTACAGCCTTAATTGTGGCCTTTTCTAGAAGTGTTTCAGTGGCCTGTGCTGTCTTTAAACCCTGGTGGGGTATGAGGTTCTCCCAGCTGTGGAGTCAGCACCCCAAATTCTGAGGTATAAAGCACCTTCCAGTTCTCAGTAAGTTACAGCTGATTAAAATAAGTCACTATTCCAGTTTCAGTCAGATCTCTCTAAATATAAACTTAACCTCTCGTTTAAACCATTTTCTGCTGGGATGGGGAGGCATAAATGTGGTCTTTGTTTGCAGCCAGGAAAATTAAAGGTTCACAACATTCAGAAATGTGTGGTTTAGATCTTCTGAAAACCTGTTCCTTAAAGAATGTTTCTGTTTGGAAATGGGCAAATACTTTGGGGTATTCTTCAGCTTGAAGAATTTTATTCTGATGAATAGACTAAAACTTACGGGGGCCAAAAAAAGACCCTGATCCTTCTCTTTGGGTGATCCATTAGCTGCTCCAGCTGCCTTTTATTTATTTTTGTAGACACATGTGTGAATGTAAACATTTTATCTGGAATGGCCTTGCAAATGTTCCTGCATTAACATATATTGTCATGGAGAATAATTTTCATTTAACTGTAATTTGCTTTATATTTTCCTGCCTGGTTGCCATGGAAACCCAGACGGATGTGGCAGGGACTCCTCACAGGAGCCAGGTTATGGATTGCCTCTCTAATGGACCTCTGTTAATCACACTGCAGCCTGCACTGGAGCAACCAGGGCTCTTCGCAGGAGACACTTTATTTAGATAAACTGTGAGATGCCTGTGGTACTGTAGCTTAATAGTCAGAGTTACCAAGGGTGTTTTTCCCTTCTCCAGAAGTTTTTTGTCATAAGAACTATATATTATGATCCCGGAATTGAGATACATTTATTTAAATTTAATGTCGGTTAGACTTGATTTTCAATTTTCATTTCATTTGCTGTAATAGCTTAACTGGTAATGGTCTTTTCTGGGTTCAGTTTAAGATCTGAAACGCTTGAAACAGAGCAGTGAGACATTTGTTGTCCCTGTCCCTGTGCGAGAAGTTGACTTGCTTTTCATAATAATGTGTCTGTGCTGTTGCGTTTCCTTTTGGTTGCCAGCAGGGAGAAAGGGGACAAAGATGGATGTTATTAAATTTATTACCTGTGGATTTGGGGTGTGTTTTGCACCTCTTGTTTTTAGCTGCCTTGTCCACACCACGGCTGCTGTTCTGAGCTGAGCCCACACAGCGTGTCCAGGGAAGGGAAGGGATGTGGGGCAAGGTCTGGAGCACCTGGAGGGGCTGAAAGGAGCTCAGGGGGCTCAGCCTGGAGAAGAAGAGGCTGGGGGGACCCTCTGGCTCTGGAGGCCTTGAAAACCATGTAGATGTGACACGTGGTTTAGTGGTGGTGCTGGCAGTGCTGGGCTTGATGACCTCAGAGGCTTTTCCAAACTAAACTACTGTGTGATCTCCAGGATTATCAGTGCTCAGATTCCTGACGTTCTAGGATGCTGATCTCTGCCTTTGTTGGATCCTTGGAAGGAGCTGCCTTCTAACTCCTGAGATAAGAATCACGGTGGCATGGGTTCAAACTGAACTCACCAATTAACAAATGATTCATTTTTGGTTGATGGGGATGAGCTCCAGGAGGGAAAATCAACCACCCAGGATTCTTTGCTCTGGGTACATTGATGGCAGAAACCTCAAGTTGTAACTTGGAGACATGAATTCCATTTGTCTCCTGAATCAGACCCCTCCAAGTGAATTTTAGGGTGGGTTTTGGAGGGAAGCTGCCTTGGCCCTTCCCTTGCTGCTGGCTGTGGTCAGACACCCCGTGGCCCCTTACGTAAGGCTGGATTACTCCAGCACGTGGATGCTTCCCCATGCATATGGGCTCACAGTTATTTCTTGGTGCTTTGCAGGAGGAATTGGGTAACACTTTGTTCTGTAATGCAGGATGAAGAAACCCAGCATGTTTTTCTGTAATGGGGTATAAACAAGTAGTGTAACATCCTATTTCAGGCGTTGGGAGGAGGAAGGGCTCGGGAGGGGAAGCAGGGCTGAAGCAAAAGCAAAGCTTTATTTCCCTAGACCCACACAGCAGATTTTAGTAGCTTTGCCTGTGGTGGAAGCTGGGAGCGTTACAAACGAGTTGGTTTTTGAGGTGTGTAAGCTCAGTCCAGTGGGTGCTGGGGGTGTGCTGGAGCCTTGGTTTACAGGTTACCTCTGGTCCCCTCTGCATTTCTGTGTCTTTCACCAGGTGATGTTGGTGCTCTTCTGCTGCTCACGAGGGGTGAATGTGATTCACAGTCTAAGGCAAATCTGATTTTAATACAGGTCTGAAAAATAGCTTGGCTCTACTCAGGACTTTTGAGTCTCGTGTAGACTTTTTGCATTTTTCCTTTACTTTTATTTTTCCTCTCCCTTTCTGCCTGTTGTCCTGTGAATACGCAGAATTGAGCATTTGTGTTCCCCAGTGGATTCCCAAATGCACCTCTGCAGGTGGGTGGTTGAGGCAATCTGCATCCAGGCACTGCCATCTCTGAGCTCTTGGATGGGACAGCCAGAATACCTGGAAACTTATAAAATAATAAACTCTCTAATTATTGATTGCTCTCTACTTCATAGTTTTGCTTGTGTTTTATTCCATTTTTTTGGACTCCTGGATCTGAGGCAGTGATCCCTGCACACCTGCTGGGTGTTTTTCCCAAAGGTGTGTCCCTGAAGGGTTGGTGATGAATGGCACTGTTGTAGGTAGATGCTGATGTGACTAAGTCACCTTTTGTGGCCTGGGAATGGACTCCTGCACCTGATAATTGGGTTAAACATTGGCTCATGGTAGCCAGGAGAGCAGAGAGGCTTTGGTGGCCATTGGGGTGTTGGGCTGCCTTGGAAGCTTCACTTTGAGGATATTCTTCATTGGGATTTGGAGTGCCGGGACAAAGGGAATGGCTTCCCCCTGCCAGAGGAAAGGGTTACATGGGATATCAGGGAGAAATCCTTCCCTGTGAGGGTGGGCAGGCCCTGGCACGGGTGCCCAGAGCAGCTGTGGCTGCCCCTGGATCCCTGGCAGTGCCCAAGGCCAGGGTGGACAGGGCTTGGATCATCCAGGGCTAGTGGAAGGTGTCCCTGCCCATGGCAGGGGGTGGCACTGGATGAGCTTTAAGATTCCTTCCAACTCAAACCATTCCATGACATTTTTCAGGTTCACTCACTTGGGTTTGGGCAGCAGCTAATGCTGCTTTACCAGGACTCACAAAAAAGGGTTAGCTGCAGGTAAAGCATAAAGCCAAACTGTTGTTCTGCTCCTTTCAGTCTCCTGGACACTTGGGCTGACTTTGAGCCCCTCATGCCGTGTTGTGCCATGAGCACGGCTTTGAATTTATTTCCATTAATTGTGCCAGAGATCTGGGAGTAAAGAGCAGTTTTAATGCATTTCTGTTCCCCAAAAATGGTGCAAATGGGGATGAGCTAGGGGGGGTGGGGAGGTTAGAGGAGCTGCCTTGTGTGCAGTCGTGGGAAGAGGGATTTCTTCAGGGAATGGGTGAATTGTTTCCTTCTGCTCTGAGCAGCCTTTTAATGAGCTGCCCTCTCCAGGGTGCAGAGAGCTGAACCTCCCATGGCTATCTCCAGCCTGGGAGGCTTCCACCACATCGCTGCCTTCGGATCCTTGGAGCTAAAAATACATCCATGCTGCACAGCAGACTCCAGGCACGTTAATCTGTTCCCTTTAGGAAGGAGCCTTGTGGTACTGGATGAACTACTGTGGAAATTTTATTTTCGCTGTGCAGTGTTACCAGTTTTCTTCTTCCAACGGAAAAATGTCGTGGAAATAATTGTTCTGGTTGGAATTCCCTCTCTGACAACAATAGCAGCAATGGGGTGGGGTGCTTTGGAATTGTTTAGTGAGGAAAAGTTTTGGAGGAGCGAGCTCTCCCAGGCTGCCCTGGCTCCGCCACGTGATTCCTCCTGCAGGAGCGTTCCCACCACTGGCTTTTGGGATTCTTCTGACCACTCCTGCCTCTTCCAGCACAGCCCTGTAAGATTGCTTTGTCTCTACGGGTTCCTCTGCCACCGTCCCCCATTCAGCTGGGCTCGTGTGGCTGTAACTGAGCACGTTTTCCTGGGATG
Organism: Motacilla alba alba; assembly: GCF_015832195.1. Lineage (NCBI taxonomy): Eukaryota > Metazoa > Chordata > Aves > Passeriformes > Motacillidae > Motacilla > Motacilla alba. Next base: position 19,939,641 of record NC_052026.1, on the reverse strand, counting down.
AGGAGGAATGGGAGCCTGCCAGGCTGACACCTCCGAGCGCTCCTGGAGTTATTGCTACCTCTGAGCGCAGTGATTCATCCCCAAGGCAGGCACAGCTCGTGCCCTCCACACCTCCTGCAGCTCCAGCCGTGCTCACCCCATGTGCTCCAGCCCTCCTGGCTGCAGGCTCAGCGGGGCTGCTGCCCTTTCCTGCCAGCCTTTGTTCCCAGGTAACTCCGGGAACGTTTTAGGGCAGCAGCAGCGCTCGGGCCGCTTCAGACACAGCTCCGAGGGGCTGCAGCTGCATTTTCTGCCTGGTGTTGAACAGCTCAGTGCCGATTCTCTTCTTCACGAGTTCCAACTTGAGCTGCTGCTGTCGGTGCCGTGGGGCGTTTGAGGTCTGGGATCCGGGATGACTCTCAGGGTTGCGTAAGCGCGAGTAGCTTTGTTTTCTCCCTGCTCCAGGAGACACGGCTTTTGCCTCTCCAGCTATTTAAAATTCAGAGTGTGTTTTCCTCCTTTGATGTTTGGCTCACCTTGACAGGCTGGGAGGGCTGGGCTTGTTCAGCATGGAGAAGAGAAGGTTCTGGGCAGACCTTAGAACCCCTTCCAGTGAGGAAGGGGCTCCAGGAGAGCTGGGGAGGGAGTTTGGACAAGGGCCTGGAGTGGCAGAACAAGGAGGACTGGCTTCAGACTGAAAGGAGGAAATCTTTAGCTTGGATATTAGGAGTTAAGTTTTTGGCTTAGAGGGTGGTGAAGCCCTGGCACAGGTGCCCAGCGGAGCTGTGGCTGCCCCTGGATCCCTGGCAGTGTCCATGGCCAGGTTGGACGGGGTTTGGAACAACCTGGGCTAGTGGAAGATGTCCCTGCCCATGGTAGGGGTGGCACTGGATGAGCTTTGATGTCCCTTCCAACCCAAACCATCCCGTGATGTTGACACAGGAGCTCACCTGCTCCACCAGCCTCTGTTTTCCTTGGATGTGCTGCCTTGCTGCTGCTCATTAGCACAGGCTCAGTCACAAGCTGCTCAGACAGCCTAAACCATTTGTTAGGAAACTGTCTTTAAAATATGGATGGCATTAGAGGGACTCAGGCTTAAAATTAGAAACTGTTTATGATGCACAGTTGTAGTTGTTTACCTTGAACCATAATTATCTTATTTCCTGAGTTAAAAACGTCACGTCAGCTTGCTGAAGCAAGATTTGATGACAAAGGAATTGTTTTTAGCCACCAGCAGAGCAAAGAACACTTCAAAATGTGTGTCTAAATATGATTTTATAACCTAAAGTGTACCACACTCCGGATTTTAAATTGGCTCTGGAAGTTGCGTGGGCTTATGGGTCGGCCATTTGGCCGGGGATCAAGGGCCTGGGTTTAATCCTGACTCCGTCCTTTTGTCCTCTGAGCGTTTTCCTTGCCACCCTCTGTGCCGGTTGTTTGGATGGCCCGTGTTGGAGGGGAGGGCTGTGCCCTTGCTGGGGTGCTGCTGGCCCGTCCTGGGGTGCAGGGGTGAGGCTCCCCCACCCTCCGGCCCGGCTGGCCCCTCCGAGCAGGGAGTGGTGGCCAGGGGAACATCAGGAGGTTCCTGCTGGACTGGCAGCTTCAGCTGATTCACGGACAAGCTCTGGAGTGCCCAGGGGAGAAGCAGCCGAGCAGGGGCAGAACCTGCATCCCTCAAGCCCCTCTGAGCAGCTGGGGCACCTCAGTGGGCACAGACAGACATTTGACTTCCTTGTTTTAGCATTATTACTGCATTTCCTCATTTTGTTACTCAGCCGTGCTCTCTGATCCCGTGTGGCTGAGGTGGCCTGTGCCCTCCTCACACCCTTTTCCAGCCTGGATTTCTGTACCCTGAGCGAGACAGCTGCTCCTTACCTGTGCCTGGTGCTGCCAGGATGCTCCTTTCTCAGGAGAATGGAAAGTGGGAGGGGAGCAGCTTCTTTAATGATGACAACTGCTACTTAAACCTGTTCAGGGCTTAGAATAGAAAGGGAAAAAGATCAGTGGAAGCTGTAGGTGCTTTCAATGTATGTGGGATTTTTAAGGAATCTTTTTATTCTGACCTTAACTTGCCAGGCCCCAGACAATAGGGGAGGGATGCTGTGTGGAAATCAGGGAGGTGCTTCCTTTCAGCTCTTTCTTTGCTGTGTAATTTGAGGTGGTTGTAAGGCACTTGTAACTCAGGAATTGTAGACTTGGGCACATTCTACAATTACATTTTTCATGTTGCTTTCTGGGGACCTCCTGGATTGTCCAGCCAGGTTAATGGTGTCTGATCCTACATACCTGGGTGTGGGGCTGCCACCTGCATGCTCCTAAAAAACCTGTAGCTGAGTTGTTGAAGTGTCTGGTTGTAACATTCCTGTCAGCACAGAGAGTTTTCTTGGCTGGGGAGGTGATCTTCAGCCAGCTCAGAATCCAACCAGAAGCCACTCCATGGATGTTTGCTGTGTTTTTCTCTCTGTGAGGGAGTCTGTCTGTTCTTGAAGGCTGAACAGTGACTTCCTTGACTCCTCCTTGGCTAATTAGTGTGCTTTAAAATGGGATGCTTGCATCTTTTCCACCAATCAGCATTCAGAAAGGAAAGGAAATAGTTCAGATATTAATAGCAACCTGTATCCAATTTGCCACAGAATTACACGGATGCAAATGTCTGGGACTGCAGAGGTGACAAATGTATCTGTCACTCTTTTCTCTTGAAAAGTGGTATTTTCTCGATGTGTTAAAGCTGGGCACAGAGTAAGAAATGCAGATTCATTTTTAAATGAAGCGGAGCTCATTGTGGCCTTGTGGCATCATTCACCCTCCTGGTTCCCTTAGGAGGAGGTGCTGAGGGAGCTGGGTGGGACTCGGTGAGGGCACAGGGAGGGATTCAGTCTGGAGAGGGCAAGGGTGTGTTTGTCCCACCTCACCTGTATTTAGGAGCAGTGGAAAGGAGGAGGAGCCTGAGCTGTGACAGCAGCTGTGAGCTCACCTTAAATTATGGCTTTAATTCTAGAAAACATCCACCCTTCTTGCCTTGGCTGGCTCAGTGAATTTCAACCTCTTGGAGCTTAATCCCCACTCCTGGAAGTGTCCAAGGCCAGGTTGGAAGGGGCTTGGAGCAACCTGGGATAGTGGAAGGTGCCCAAGATGAAATTTGAGGTCCCTTCCAACTCAAACCATTCTGTGATGTCATCACAGCTTCTGACCTCCCATAATTCCCTGGAGATCTCCAAACAGCTTGGTCATTCCTGAATTTAGGCTTCTGTCAACGCCCATTCCTAGGGACTGTGCTGTCCGTGTCAGACTTTCAATTAAGACTCTTAAGGGACATTTTGCTTTCCCAGGAATCACATCTTTCCTGCCCTTTGTGCTTATTGCAGTGGCACAAATTAAACCTTGGGCTCTTCAGCCCACACAAGTGTCTGTGTTTTTGAGTACAGTATCAGCTTATTTTGTATTTTTTATCAAGTAGCACAGACAACACAAGCTTTAAAAACTGTAGATCTCAGCATACATCTTATCTGCAGGGCAAAATAAAGGAACCTCAAGAATGTATCACCTACTTTTGCTCTGAAAGCCATCTAATTAAAATTCACTTGATGCTACAATTTTGTCACAATCAAACACGCTGAAAGGTGGATTTTTTTAGGACTAGTGGAATTCTCTGCGTGCTCTGGCTTTTCGCTTGGGTAGCTGCTGCTGTTTGAGCCTAGCTGGGTTGTGATTGCTGTGGGAATATTCATAAATTGTAGTGAAAGGCAGGTCCTGGAGCTCACCCCAGTGCTGGAATCTCTCTGAAAAGGGTGGGGACGTGAGGGTTTGCTCTCTGTGTGCCTGCCGGTGGCTGTGCTGGGAGCCCCTGATAGGCTGCAGGGGGTATTTATCTCGAATTTATGTGGATTTCTTGGAAGCAACTCTATCCCCCTTCAGATCTAGAGAGCAGCACCTCTTCTTTTCCTCCTCTTTCTAGAGAGTCCTGAGCTGCATGGAGTGGTCTGAGGGTGCTTTTCCAGGCTCCTGAGGGAAATTGCCATAAATCTGATGAACTATATTCAGAGTCCATTGTTTGAGGGGCCGGGAGAGCTTTCCTGCTGTGCTGGGCACGGCTGTTCTGGCTCTCCCTGGGATGGGACAGGCAGAGCTGCAGAGACAGGGATTCCTGCACTGTTCCTCTATAGGTGCACATTTTATTCCCCCAACTCCAGCAGAAGGAACCCACGGGTGTTTATGGAATATATTTGTGGGGTTTGTAGTGCTGCTGCTTATGAGTTCTTCCCCCCGTCTCCATTTTCTCAGGTTCTGGAATTACAGTGGAATTCAAGGATTTTTTCCCCATTTCAGCAGGTGAAAGCTCTGGCTGTGCTCTGTCAGGCTGTGCAGGCAGGCACTGAGTTGTGCCTATGGAGTGCATTGGAAAACACTTCCAAATTTCCCCTCCCTCCAAATTTGCTGTACTTGTTCCCCCTTGATTCTGTATGGGAGGTAATGGGGCTTGTCTGAGAGTGGGAGCTCTGTGGGTCTGGGCTGCTCCCCTGGGTGCCTTTTCACTGGAGCCCTCAGAGAGATGCCTTATTGAAATTCTGTCTCTTCCTGGAATTATTTTGAGGGAAGCAGATGAGTGCTGTGGAAAAAGGTTCTCTTATTCCCCAGAGATTTTTTTTCTGTTCAAAAGTTGGTCTAAACCAGAATCTAAATCTCTGATATCCTCTTATGCTGCTTAGTTCTGGGTCTCTATAAAATCTGAATTGGTGCAAATCTGACTTGGGGTCCAAATACAACTCCTTCCCTCAAAGAAACACTGATGGTGAGGCACACATTCGTGGAGGCATTGGTCTCTGGATTTCCTGGGATGAGACAGCAGCAGTGGCTTCTTTCCTGCTCCCTGTGAAATGGAGATTTAAGCAGAACCTTCCTGCATTATTGATCAAATTGAGAAGCATTGAGGTGTATGAAACCATTGAATCTCAAACACATTTTTCATGGGGACCCTTGAGGGGACTCTGAATAAACCAGAGAACTGGTTTGTTCCTTCAAGGAAGCCAATTCCCACCTCGCTGCTGGGACCACTTGGTGTTGCTGCCACATCCCAGCTGCTCTGGTGTGAAGAGTCTATAGCTAATGTCAGTATTTTTCAGGTCACAGCTTGGGATTGTAAAGCATTTTCCATCTTCACATACTAATTTCTGTGAAGTTACAAGATACCCTTTTATTAAGGAGGTTTGAGTTATGTAATTCCCAGTTTTTTTGATGGAATGCTGGCAGGAGTTGCATGCTGTGCTCTGAATGAGAGGTCCTGATCTGTGTGTGGGTGCAGCAAGAATCGCTGATTGGGGGAGGTGCTGAGGGACCCTGTGGTCAGTGCTAAGATCATGAGTTGGTAGGAAAATGTAGAAGTTTAAACATTTACATATTTATTTTGGTGGGACCGTCTGCTTTCCCAGAATTTCCAAGTTGCTTCGCTTTAACAGAAAATAAAGTATCCCAAGTCTTGCACGCCTGAACCTGTTTTAAACCAGAATCTGGCCACCTTGAGCCCTTGGTGATTTGGTTTTTGCGTGACCATTTCAAGGCACAGGCAGAGCAGTGTGTGCAGGTGCCTCCTGTGCAGTGACCGTGAGCTCAGCGGCGCTGGAGCGCTGTCCGTGCTCAGCCCTGCAGGTTCCCAGGAGGGACAAGGGCAGTGGTGACACTTTGGGAAGCGATACATTTTCATCAGCTAAAGCTAAGAGAATGGGCTAGATGTGTTTATTAATTATAATGTGGCTTTTGGAAGTGGAGCTGGGTTTAAATTGCAGCCTTGGATTCCGCGCAGCGGGAACGTTGTGTGAGTGACCTGACCACGTACAGCCAGAGGGGCTGTGCTGGGCATCTCCCACTGGAGGATTTGCTGCATTCCTAAGTGATTTGATAACAATTTCATTAAAAAATGGTGCCATGCTCGTTGTGAAAATGACTTGGCTCACGTGTGGTGGCTGTTTCAGCCTTACGATACTCTATGTGTGTTTATATGTGAGCCAAGGAATGAATAAATCTGCTGTATGTGGGCCAGCAAGCAGCTGTAAATAGACCTTGAAAATGGTGTATCAGTGTCCTGGGGCTGATTTCTGTAGACTTTTGGGTAATTTGATCACAGTTGTTGCCCAGAGAAGCTGTGGCTGCCCCATCCCTGGAAGTGGCCAAGGCCAGGTTGGAGCAGCCTGGGCTAGTGGAAGGTGTCCCTGCCCAGGAGAGGGGATGGAATAGGATCAGCTTTGTGGTCCTTCCACCTCAGACCATTCCATCGTTCCCTGACAGTCACTGCTGTCAGCAAGCAGCACTGCTGCAGTTCAGACAATGCAGTTGGAAGTTCAGCTGTTTTCCCCCCACTTTATCTCTTACTGCTGTTGAAATGCTAATTAGTGATGGGACTGTTACTATGGAGAGGAGGATAAAGGAGCAGGGGAATCCTGCTGGAAAAGGTGCTCCACAGTTCCCATCAGGGGATCCCTCAGTGCCCCAGGGCTCCTTGGCCTTGGAAGGATCCACGGTCGCCATGTGTCTGTATCTCCTTTACTCTTCTCAAAGAAAAAATGCCAGCAAACTTCCATTTTGCTCATCTGGAGAAGTTTACCTGCTGTAGGATTCCTTTCTTTGAGTCAGGACCCTGGGCTTTCACACCTTCCTCTGGGTTTTGGGGTTTATTTTGGCCTGTTCCTTTCCACTGAGGTTCCCAAGACTTCTCTCAGCCCATCTGGAAGCTGCTCTACCCTGGATGCAGCTGCGTTGCTCATCTGGACATCTTCCCTTTGGCTTTTCTTTGGGGAGTGAAAGTTTCCCAAAACAAACAAGGCTCTCCCAGGGTTCCTGATCTCCTCCGCTGTGCATCGGTCCCAGCTGGCCTCAGAGGCTCTCCTGGATGGTTCTTGGGAGGAACCATCCCCTTGGAAAGCAGCTGTCCAAAGCCAGCTACATCAGAGGAGTTGTTTGGAAGGTGACGAGTGGCGGTGAAGAGTAAAACTGTCACGAGCTCTGCGAGGCGAGAAATTCAGATTTTCTGACTGTAACTGGAGCAGGGGCTGGTCACCGTGTCCCTCAGTGTGGTCTGCAGTGCTCACAGACTGGATGGAATGTGGGGTTTTGGGGGATTTGGCATGAGCAGGACGTGGAGCTGGCAGTTCACCCTTTCACCTGTTTAGGCAAACCAGAATGACATCACTGGATTGGGGGAGGCCCAGTGCTCCCAGGGCCTCAGGGTGCTCATTTCCATACCTATGGGTCCGTCACCATCCCACCAGCTCCTCCAGCTTGGGAACGGTGAGGAGTGCAGGTTTTGGGCTTGGAACCTGCCAGGCCTTTCATGTGTGCCAGTTAATGAATGTAATTCCCCTTCGCCTTGGGTGCTGAGAGCTCCTGCTGGTTCCTGCCCTGCATCAGAAGCTTCGCTTTGGGAATTTGTAGCTGGAAAAACATCCTTGAAAGTACAGCAAGAGCTGGTCCAAAAAAAAAAAAAAAAAATCAAGTTAGAGCTTTGTTAATAGATCCACTGCTATTCAGAGCAAAGGTGTGCTTGGAAAGAGAGCGCTTGTGATAATTCCACGGGGGTTGTTTGGGAAGGTGGATTCCTGGCACAGGCGCTCCTTCTGGCCCTGCCTGTCTCTGGGTTCATGAGCTGCTCAGGGTTTGGGGGTGACACGCCCTCATTTGTAAATAAAATACCTCTAAGCCCGCCCAGATGGTTCCAGGAGTCTTGAAGCAGGTGATTTTTTAAAAAAAGCTATTATCAGCAAGTTATGGAAGAAGGGGGATGCTTGGCCGAGCTTCCACTCTCTCCTTTATTCCTCTGTTTGTGCAGAGTTGTTATCAGGAAGTTTATTTGTGGATTAGGCAAGGGTTTGTACTTGGTAACCTTCATGTACTCAAATCCCGTGTGCGTGTTGTGAATAAAATTCAGTTGTTTTAATTTTCTAATGAACAAATTCCTGTGTTTTTCAGATTACACAGCGTTTTTGGGACACACCTCTGTTGGATTTTAATATATGTCCTGTGAAGAACAGCTTTCAGCTATGGAATCGGTAAATATTGACTTTGCTTCTGTCCAAAATTTCTGGTTTATTCCCTCACGAGTGCTTGTGTCTCTGTTGGACTGTTTGGTTCTGCCTTTTTAAAATGTTTTTCTTTATTTTCTGAAATTTGAAAGGAAAAAAATTGCAAGTTCCATGGCATATGTAAAAGGTACTAACCAAGAATATTTTGGGAGTTGTCTGCAGTCCTGAGATGTCTTTTTAATTTTAGATAATTTTGAATATAGCAAGTTTTTCTCTGACCTCAGTGAAATAAAAGTGAACTTTCCTGCGTGGGCAGTTCCAGCACAGGGTTGCCCAGCAGACTGTGCAGCTTGTTGGTGCTGCTGACTGCTGAGTATTAAATAATACCTCTTTCTTTCTCTTTGCTTTCAAAATGTCTTGAAAAAAACCCCAAAGTCTCTAAGTTTCCCAGTGTTATGTCTCCTTGTGATTAGCCTAATTGAAACAGATGGCACCTACGTTTCATTTTGGGCAGAGAAACCTCCCAATCTGCTGAGACTACAGTTGGATGCAGTGTTAGGATTCAACTTTTTGGGAGCACTAACAGATGCAGAAATAACAGGCTGTCTCAGAGTGGAATTCAGGGAGAAAAAATGAGATTTTTGCCTCTGTTTTGTGCGAGCGGGTGGGAGAGGCTGGTGCTGTCCTGGAAATCCCAGTGGTGTGGCTGGAGCTGGAGACAGGGGGTTGTTCTGGCTGGGTTTTTTTTTTTGCTGTGCTGGTGGTTTGGTGTGGTGGGAGCTGAGCAGAAGCTGGGTGGGCTCAGCTGGGCAGTGCCTGTCGAGGGGAGCTGTGTGGGGCTCAGGGTCACCCCCAGCATGGCCAGAAATCCAATGGAGAAGGCTCCCAGTGGATAATACAGAGTGTGGCTCCCGCCTTGGGGCCCTGGGTCCTTGGCTGACCTCTGGGTTCAGAGGGATTATTTGTGATGAGGTTGTCAGCACGAGGAAAGCTGCTGCTGGAGAGCTGCTCGGTGTAGTGCAGCCCTGCCTCTGCAGGCTGATTGGTGTCTTTTGTCCTGGATTTTGAGGGGAAAAAAAAATTAAAAATCGTTGTGTTTAGTGTGGCCATGATAATTTCGAAGTATTCAGATGCAGACAAGATGTTATTTCAGCTTCCCCTGGTGAATATTAATAGCAGGAGAAGCCTTTCACAGTGAGACAAAGCAGAGCAGGCATCGGTGACTCTCGCAGTGTTGTTAGGTAATTAAAGTGTATCAGGTGTGAGCCCTTTTCCTGGCGTGTGCAGGAGCTCTGCCCTCCTTCCTGGGAGCTCTGCAGGGCCCTGAAAAACCCAGCTCAGCCCTGGCATCAATTATAAATCAGGCTGGTTGCTGTTTGCTGCCTGTTTTATTTTTTTCATAGCTGGGGACAAAGGCTTTTCCTTCCGAGTTTTGGAGAAAGTGGCGTTGGGCTTTTTGTATGCAAACTGTCCTTTTCAAACCAGGATAACAAAAACTTACCCAAAATTCAGGTGTGTTTGCACAGCCCTGTTTGGAAGGGTTTGCTTGAAGCAAGCCAGGTCATTGCAGAGTCATGGAGTGCTTTGTGTTGGAAGGACCTTAAAGCACGTCTGGCTCTAACCTCCACCCCGGGCAGGGACACCTTCCACTATCCCAGGCTGCTCCGAGCCCTGGACACTTGCAGGGGTGGGGCAGCCCCAGCTTGTCTGGGCAGTGCTGTTTGCTGCTGGTTTTGCTGTTGGCAGCAGCAGTGGCTGCACCACGCTGGGCTTGTCTCGGCCTCGGGTGACCCCACTGCACCCCGGCCCCGTCACCTTCCTGGGGTGCCACCGCGTGTCCCCGACGCCTTCCCGGGGAAGCAGAGGGGTCAAGGATTCCTCCAAGCAGCGGCTTTGCCGGTGGCTTTGGCAGGGGTGTTTCAGGGAGTTGCTGATGAATATGCAGGTGTGGGATTAAAGGGATGAATGAGGACCAGAATTGCTTTCCGAGCTGCAGCCGCGCGCTCTGACCTCCCGAGAAGGGCAGGATTGTAAAGCCGAGGCCCGGAGTGGAAAAGCAATTACAATACATGCTGCCAGCATTGGATTGTCCTCACAAAGTCAGATGCTGCAGTAATGGCAGCGTTGTTTAGCTGGAACGTGACTTCACTTAACTGCTCGGTGTTTTTCTATTAATGCTCTGAAACGTGTTCACAAACGGCTCTCAGGTCTTGCTGCTCCGGGGGAAATGGAGCTCACTGTTCCACCAGCAGGATATTCCTCTGCAGGAACTGTTCTTCTGAGCTTGCTGCCTTCTTTTCCTGAGTGTTTCAGTTCTTACCCCTTCCAGCTTAGAGGGGCTGGAGGATAACCCGATGGCAGTGCAGTGTACGTTCAGTCTTTAGGGTGTTGGACATTGTGGACCCTTTCCATGGGGTCCTGGGGTGTGGAAATGTTTGGCTTTTGGCTTGACAGGCTGGTGTGTTATGAAGCCGGGCCTGGGGAGGGGAAGCCGTGTACAAAGGGGATTAATAGTCTGACAAAGCTGGGGTTGGTCAGGCTGTGGGAGAGAAGGCACTGGAGAGACCTTCAGAGCTTCTTCCAATGCCTTGAGGGGCTCCAGGAGAGCTGGAGAGGGACTTTGAGCAAGGGATGGAGGGACAGGACACAGGGAATGGCTTCCCACTGCCAAAGGGCAGGGATGGATGGGATATTTGGAAGTAATTGTTCCCTGTGAGGGTGGGGTGGCCCTGGCACAGGTGCCCAGAGCAGCTGGGGCTGCCCCTGGGTCCCTGGCAGTGCCCAAGGCCAGGCTGGACAGGGCTGGGAGCAGCCTGGGACAGTGGAAGGTGTCCCTGCCATGGCAAGGGGTGGGAATGAGATGAGCTTTGAGGTTCCTTCCAACCCAAACAATTCCATGGCTCGATGCAGCATGAAAGAAGCAGAGTTGTGTGGCTTGTGGGTTTGCTGACTTCTGCTGGAGCGCTTTCTCTTGTTAAAACAGGGATTTGGGAGGCTCCATGAAGCAGCTCTCCAGGTGTGGGTTTGCCTGGAGCGTTTCAGCAGAGCCACTTTGGGTTTGTTCTGCTGTGTGGCCCAGGCTGGGAAGGGGAGCTGGGGCTGCTGGGGAGCACCCCAGCTCCTGCCCTGTGCTCCTGTGTGTGAGGTGGGTCTGCACGGCCCTTAGGAGCACTGCATGTTTGTGTGGCCGTGTTCTGGAGGGACACAGTCTAAATTTAACTTCTAAACCCGTATCTTCACTGCCAGCAGAGGTTAAGCAGAGGTGGCTTAACTGTGAGCCTGGAGTTCTTTGTGGGTCAAACAAGCCTTGAATTTTTGGACACAAAACCCTGCTGAGACCTACAGGAAAGAGCTTTAAATCCTTTCCCCCGTCCCCATGAAAAAGCTGCTTTTTCAACTGTAATCTCAGCACAAGCATTTGCTTTGAGTGGTTGAATTGCTGCTTTTACAGTTCTCTGTATTTTCCTAGAATTTGTTAAATTGCCAACGTTATTCACATGGCACTTTTGGCAGGTGCCACCTACATGCCCTCAATTTGAAGGTACCTTTCAGGAGCAGTGTAGGTAGGGAGGCTCCTCTCCTGCGTGTCAGATGTTGGAGAGCGCAGCACTTCCATTAATTCACTTTCCCTGACCTTTCCACTGCTAATAAGCCAAGCTGGAGCACAATGCAGCACCTTAATGAACAGACCTGAGCTGAGCAGGGGCTGCTTTGAAAAATGTCTTGCTTGACTTGTTCGTTGGGTGTAATTTTGGTCCATTTATTCACCGTGGCACAGACAGGAGTTCTTGGTGAGAGCAACCCACAACCAAATACGACCCTTTTTCTCCTTCCTCTAGTGTTTAGAACTAGAGAAAACCATGTCAATAACTGCTTGAAAAGAAGCAAGATGGTTGGTTGGGCTTTTTCTCTGAATCGACTTGGTTTTGAATAATTTTTTTTCTCTGGGGGGCTATACTGTGATCAGAAAATCTCATTTTTAGAAGAAACATACTTTTGAGTTAGGATTTTGTAGATTTTTATCAGCTCATGTAATGTACACTGAAAAAAATGATACTTCTGGGTTATGAATTTGTAGATTAAGATCAACTAACATGTAATGTGCACTGAAAAATCCCGTTTGCATTTAGGAACGAGTTCATTAAAACAAGCAGAGAGTGCATGGGATCATCACTCCCAGGAACTGCCAGCCTGTTATTTCACAGAGAAGACTCCTGAGCCACCCAGCCAGGGTGACCCAGGGAGGCTGGGTTTTTGGGGAAGGGATCTGTAGGTTTCTTGACCAGTTCCTGCTTCCATTGTTGTGCAGCGGTGTTCCTGGGTGTGACCTCTTGGGAAAGTAAAAGTGCTGGGGGGGCAGGCGGTGGGGTGGTGAGCCAGGCTTTTATTTATTTATGGGTGTTCCACAGAGCACCCGAGCGTGCTCTTGGAAGTCGTGGCCTCCACCCTGAGGAAGTGACACTGCCTGGGGAGTGAAGTGGCAGCGTGACACATGGTGTGGCTGCAATCCCTTGTTTTCCAGAGGTATCCATGGGGGTGTGATTAAGTGCAGATGAAGCTCTTGGCAGCAGGAGGTGTGCAAGATGTTCCCACCTCCCGAGCTCGCCGGCCAAAGCCCACAGGGAGCACCAAGCTCTCTTGCTGTACTTCTGGAAGGAAACTTGGGGTGTCCTTGTTCCCTCCCCTTTTGTGTAGGTAGTGGTGATGCTGCGGTTTTGGTGTTCAAATCCTGAGTTCTGTAAGTGAGAGGAGTGGTTTTGAGTGCAGGGAATTCATGCCTGCCACGGGAATGGCTGAGGGAGATGTGCCAGTGGCTTGGCCATCTTTAGAGGGGCTGCAGGTGGGACAGTCATTGTCCAAGGAGCTGGGCACCCTGTGAGGTGGGAATGAGGTGGGAATTGTGGCTCAGAGGTGTTCCCAGCGTGAATTTATGGAAACCTCCTATGGAAGGTGATTTGGCTGAGCCACCCAAGTGTCTGACACAAACAGGGAGGTGCAGCCTGGTCCTGGTTCTGTCATACATGCCTGAAATGGTTATTGCAAGCAAAGGCAAAAGTGATGGATGTGCCTCACTGAGAGCTCTTGGAAGGGGACTTCTGACAAAACCAGGAAACTATTCTGCAAATAAGTCTGAAATGCTGGATTGCCCCATCCCTGGAAGTGTTCAAAGTGAGCCTGGATGGAGCCTGCAGCAGCCTGGTCTTGTGGAAGGTGTCCCTGCCCATGGCAGGGGTGGGATGGGATGAGCTTTAAGGTCCCTTCCATCCCAAACCATCCTGTATTTCCATGCTGGGTGTGGAGATGGGCAGCAGGCCTAGCAGTGTTTGTTTCCTTGGCTGAATTCTTGGCAGAGCTTTGATTCTGGAACAACGGGAAAACAAGGGCTGAGCTTTGCAGGCTCAGCCTGATTCCCCCCTGGCTTAAGGAGATGCTTGAGGACTCACTCAGGTGTTCCAGCAGGTTTTTTTTTTTTTTTGCTGCTGGGTGTTATCCCTGTTTTATCATAGCTTGCTGGACTTCTCCAGAAATCCAAAGCCGAGTTGTGTTCAGCAAGTTCCTGCTTTGAGGAGTGTTTTGATCTTGGGCTGTGACTGGACAGGCTGATTGTTTCCAGTTGCTGGAGACGTGCAGGAGCTGGGAGAGGGGAGGTTTTGGGTGTTTTGCAGGAACTTGAGGACATGAAGGGAGTGAGGGGCCGTGGGCTGTGCCCACCATGGCAGAGGCTGCCGGGGGCTGGAATTCCCAGAACTGCTCCCTGCGCCTGGGTGTTTTGGGAAGCTGACACGCCTGGCTTTGGCCTCAGAAGTGGCTTTGGGCTGGTGGACAAACACTGAGAGCTCTGCTTTCCCTCAGAGCTGTTTCAGCCCTGGCCTGCCTTCCCCTTCCCGCAGCCCCGGCTCGGCCCGCAGCGGGCAGATGGCTGCAGAGCTGCTCTTTGGGGGTCCGGGGAAGCACAGCCCCGGGTGAGGGCCGAGGCAGGGCAGCAGTGGGGAAAGCACAGTTCTGGAGCTGTGGGACTGGCTGAGCTTCCCCCAGAGCAGCGCCTCAGCTGCGACGTTTTTAACTCTTGGATTTGGAACAGACTTAGCAGCTCACCTTTGGGGGTGGGAGCTTGGGAGGTTGTCAATACTATTGCCTGGAACCATCTGTTCCTACCACTAAGTAGCTGCAAAAATCAGTAATTCATTCCTTTTTTTTTTCTTTTTTTTTTGGAGGAGCTTGGGTGTAAATCTTCTCTCTTGTTATTTTTATGGGCTCCTTCATTATGGAGGACAAGCATCTCCACCGTGCTGGAACTGACTTTAATCTTTCATCTAAATTTATTTGAAATTTAAATCCCTGTCATTATCGATATTAGAGGTTACTTTGGAGCACAACAGCTATTTCTGGGGAGCTGGGTGCATGGGGCTCCCTTATCAGCCAGGAATGTGCTTGTCACCTTTCTGGATGAGCCTCTCGCAGAGGAGCGGGGACAGCAGCCCTGTGTACAGGTTATTTTGGGAAATCGCCACTGTAAATGGATGCTGCGTTTGCTTTTGCAAGTAAAATTGGTCGTGGAGTCCTATTTTTCATTTATTTTTGCCCCAGTGAGTTACAGTCCCAGTGGGCTGGCCCTGGTGGTGGTTGTGGTTCTGGGAGCAGTCACAGGAACACCAAACCAGCACTGACTGTAGGACAGAGCACTGCAGATACCTGGTGTTATCCCAGGCTGAGACTGCACTCCCAGGCTTGAACTGCAAAATCAAGATGAATTGATATCTGTGTTAGTGGTGGCACCAGAGGAACCTGGTCTGGGTGTCCCTGCCCATGGCAGGGTTGGAGATGAGCTTCCAGGTCCCTCCCAATCCCAAACACTCCATAATTCCATGGCTCTCCTGCCTGAGGCCTGGGGTTTGTTGGAGATTTTACACTCTTCCTTACTGTGTCACCGGAGCTGAGTTTTCCAGGTGTTTCTTTTGGTGGTTATCTAAACTCCAGAGTGAATGCTGAGGGTTCTGTTGAGTGATGTCCAGTTCTCCCAGTCCTACCAGTGGCAGAAGTTGGTTTTTGTCTGATCTGAAAGGTTGGTTTTGATGGCGTTGGTGTGCCTGGGCTCATCCTAGCGTGCAATAATGTGAAAATACAGCCATCAGTTCCTTGGGTACCCTTAGGAAATGTTAATGCTTTCAGGCCTCAGAGGAGTTGAGGAGAAGGTGCAGTTCAAAAATTGTCATGTACCTTGCAGGGAGGCCCAGACTCCACGGGGCACAGCCAGGTGGGTTTCAGAGCACATTCCCTGTCAGTGTCCTTGGTTTCCTTGCTGAACATTTAACCTTAATTCTGAATTTCCTGGAGGTCTTGACACCCGGTTTGGTGAAAGATGGGAGGGCAGCTGGAGAGCTGGATGTGTTCACGTGCATGTGGCACCTCCAGCCTGGAGGTGACAAAGACTTGAAGGAATTGGAAAAATGAGAGGAGCCGGTCAACTTGAAGGATGTGAGTGGGTATGATGGGAGGAGTTCTCTGATTTTGATATTTTTTTATGCTTTTTTATAATTTTTCAGCTGTTGAACAGTACAAGGATTCAAAGGTCAGAGCTGAATAGCTCTGGTTATTCTCTGCTGGTCCTAAACTTATTGCTGGTGTCATATGAGAAATATACTTTCTTTTTATGTTGCACAGTCAGAAGAAAATTATTTTGTTGTCTTCAGTAGTTTTTACCTCATTCTTGTAGTCTTGCCAATATCCTGTAGTTGTTTTTTGCAGGAAGCCTTTCAGCGTTCTCTTAATTGGAATTAACTTTTGTAAGAGAAATGCACGTTTGGGTTGAAGATAATGTAGGAAATAAACATTCAGGGAAATTTATTTTAGGTTAGTGGAAAGAAATTCGTTGGAGAGCTTTGCTTTGGAACTGTAACTTTGGGGAGGTTTAAGGAGAGGTTTAGGGTAATAATAGAGGAATAAAGCAGCTCTGCTCCTGTCTTTGGATTCCTGTGGAAGGGCAGCTCTGATCTCTGCTCTGGTGACCAGGGCAGGGCCAGGAGCTGGACTGGATGATCCTTGTGGGTCCCTTCCCACTCAGGAGATTCCGTGGTTCTCTGATTATTTTGTGTAACCTTAGAGACTGGTAGAGAATCTACTTGTTACTGTCTGGTAAATTATGTTCATTAAGATAATTACAGAGTTTTAATGCTACATGGAAGTTATATGGAGTCAAAATCAAATAGCAACAGGTAGTAAATAATTGGACAAAATAAAAACATGGAAACAAATAATGAAGAAAAATAATCATGTATTCTTTTCCTGTCACCAGTCAGGGCTGCAGCTGGATGTAGCAGCTGCCCAGTCCTGAATCCTTTCTTCCTCTCATTTTTAATGCTGCTTTTACAAGAGTCTGAAGGAAATCTCTGTCTAAACCAACTGGTAGCAGCTCCTCTGGGCTTTGCCTTTGGCAAGGTGTCACACAGCTGAATTCTCCTTCCTTTGCTAAATTCTCCTCTCTTTCTCCTTGCACTGTTTGGTTATTTAGTGCTAGAAGGGGAACCTGAATATATGAATTTAGCCAAACCCTCGAGTATATAAAGTAGAGAAACTTCCCTGATTCCCTTGACCTCAAGCTTGCTGAGGTAGGAAAGCATTTAAAACACCCACAGCTCTATGTGCACATGCAGATGTATTTTTAAGTGTCCCCTACTTGAAGGTCATCCACAATTCCAGTTGAAGTGCAGTTTGGATTTCCTGTAGCTGCAGAGTGTCCTTGGGGCTGATTCCTGCTCTGCAGGGAGTGTGGGACCCCAGGGAGGTTTCCATCCAGTGGAGCTCTGAGCTGCTCCTGGGCTGGAGCCGGGCTGGGAGAGCTGGGGGTGCTCACCTGGAGAGGAGAAGCTCCAGGTGGAGCTCAGAGCCCCTAAAGGGGCTCCAGGAGAGCTGGAGAGGGACTGGGGACAAGGCCTGGAGGGACAGGACACAGGGAATGGCTGCCACTGCCAGAGGACAGGGATGGGTGGGATATTGGGAATTGTTCCCTGGGAGGGTGGGCAGCCCTGGCACAGGTGCCCAGAGCAGCTGTGGCTGCCCCTGGATCCCTGGCAGTGCCCAAGGCCAGGCTGGGAGCACCCTGGGCTGGTGGAAGGTGTCCCTGCCATGGCAGGGTGGGACTGGATGAGCTCTGAGGTTCTCCCAACCCAAACCATTCCATGGCTCCATGACAGGAATGTGGGTGAGCATCTCTCTGCCTGCAGGAGCCTTCAGAGCTGCTGCATCTCTTTTTCCATCCTTGTGAAATGGCTCTGGGCTCAGAGCTGGGTCTGTGTGAGCCCAGGCCACGATGAGACAGAGGATTAATTGGACCTTCAGAAGGGATAGCTGCAGCTCTGAGCTGGGCAAAACAACAGCATGGAATTCCTGGGATGTGTTCTTGGCCCAGCCAGGGCTGTTCCTCTGTGTCTCATTCCCAAGGCCCCTGGGCTCTGGAGCAGAAGGATGTGGACAAAGGAGCTCAGCTTTGATGGTTTGCACACTAAAAGCTGCCAGTGAAGTGATGAACTGTGGTTTGATCACCTCTTGGTGGTGTCTTCTGGTGCTTCTGTCTGTAATTTGGATACCTCCAGGACACTGCCCCAGGCTGAGACTGACCCCTTTCTAATGCTGAATTAAATAATTATATTAAAGTATTAAAATTGCCCTCTAATGTAGTGATTTTCTGTGCTGTTACCATACAAATTGTATGGTTTTGAGCGGGGACAGCTTATTTAGGAATCCTGTGTTGCCACTGACGCTTCTGCCCTGGAGGATGTGGTGGCTTTAAGGTCAGGTGTCACTTTAAAGTGAATATTTTCGTGAGGTAAAAAATAATCTCCCTGTGCTGAGCTTCCTTTACTCACAGAAATAGTTTCTGTATTAATATTTAATTTACAGTAGCTCTGAGGAATGAAGAAAGTCCTGGACTCTATTTTTTTTTTTTTCCTAGTCCTTAATACATTTCTTTGGAACAGCTCTTGGATATAAACAAGGAGGACAGAGTGTCCTGGGCAGAGGAGTGAGACAGTTTGTGTTAAAACCATAAGTGTTCGTGGCTTTAACGTTGGAATGTTCAGCATTAAGGATCCATCAGGTACCTTGGAGTAGCCCTAGTTCCCAGTTGCTCTTTTCCAGTCTTTTTTTCTCCTGGGATTCTTCAGGCTTTACCCCTTGATGCCGATTTAGATGTTTTTGTTCTGAAAAGCTCCCGTTCCTGATGCTGCCAGCTCGGAGCTGTGCTCCAGCTCAGGAGAAAGTGGGTTCAGAATTCCAGACACGCTCCTGGCACAGCTTCAATTAAAAGGTGTTGAAAGAGGCTGGATTTTGCAATTTTGCAAAGTTGGAATTTTTGTCCCTGTTAAAACCTTGGGGATCCCTGGGAAAGGAGCTTGATCCTGGCTTTTTTTCTGCTGGGTGAGGAGGAATTCATACCGTCATCCCCCTGCTTTGACCCAGTTATGAAACCCTTGCCTGTAAAATTATTAATTTGGGGACTCCCAGCCATTCCAGTGTGAGAATTCAAGCAGTGGGAGTTTTCCTGGAGAGCCACCTCCAGTTCAGCCATTAAAAGCTGGTGATAAATCCGATGAACTCAGTAAAATATATATTGCAGTGTGCCATGAACTTTCTTCATTACTCTGGAATTAATCAATGACTTGGACTACTTTTTCCCCCTGCTCAGCCATACTTTCACAAGGTATAATTAAAATAAAAAAAGCTCCAGTTTTCCTTTTTGTTCAACTCTGCTGTTGTTGAACTATGTGTGGTTTGGACTTCAGCCCTCCAGAATGTTGGCAGAAGTTCTTGTCTGGAAAGAAATGGTAATCCTTTTGGGGTTGAAAAACGGGGAAGGAAAGATCACTGTAGCAGGGTTGACTGCAGGCAGAATAAGTAATTTTGCACACACACACACACACACACACACACACACACACATATATATATATATAATGCACTAACATTTGTGTGGTTTTATATAGATGTTCATAATTTTGGTGGTTTTATCTCAGATTTGCTGATTTTTAGTTTATTGTAGCCATTCCTATTTTTAAACTTTCTATACGAAGCTTAATGGAGTAGCTAAAGTTGCACATGGAAATTACTGCAATTTCACTATTGCATTTTAATTCAGCTGAGGTGATAAAAAAGTGACCTAAACCTCTTTCTTTCTTGGAATTGCTTCTCTTTTACCTTGTGAGCAGCCAGCAGAAGGCTGTACCCATCCCTGTGGTGCTGCCAGTGTCCTATGGAATTATCTGTGTAGAGGGGAAAGGGAAATGTCCACTTCTTTCAGCTGAGAGTGATAGTTTGTCTTTTTCTTGGTCATGTTAGGAGCGCTTCTCCGAGAGCAGTGCTCATGGTTTTGTACCTGCAAGGGATGATTCTGGAGGTCAGGACGGCTTCATAGGTAACTTGACAAACCCCCCAGCATGGGCTTCCCCTCCTTCCCCGGCAGAACCCCTGGCAGCAGCTCTCCCAGCTCCTCCTCTCCGAAGAATCCAGTTCCTGTGGAAAGCTGTGTTCCAGCGGAGGCTCCAGTTGGAGTTCTCTCAGTCCAGCACCGTGAACTCCCGTGGTGTTTGTTTTTCTGCTGCTCAGCTCTGAGTGCTGTCCCTGCCCTGGCTGCAGGGACGCCCGTGTCACTGTGTGCGTGTGGTGCTGGTGGCCGAGCCAGGCATTCTGGTTGTCCCTGGAGCTCAGCCCCTCTGGGGGACACAGCACCGAGCCTGGCTGCTTTCCCAGGGCTGTGAGTGAAGCTCAGCCTGGTTTTGCAGGGGAGGTTTCTTGTCTGTCCTGGTGCAGGGTGAGGATTTGCAGCCTGTGGGGGAAGTGATGGGGTTTGTGACCAGTGGCCACTGTGTCACACTGCTGCTTGCCAATGGGCAGGCTCCAGGCTTGATTCAGTGTGGACATAGTGCCCAGAGCTGCAGTTTGGAGCTGTTGGAACTGTTCATGAGAGGAGCAGGAGGAGCAGATCCCACCGAGGGTTTGGGTTTCGCAGCCCCTTCGGTGCCTTTGTGATTTTGGGTGCCGGTGAGCGAGGGAGCGTGGAAGCACTTGAACAAAGAATGTCTCTGGAAGTGGCCACTGGTCATTCTGGCACACACTTCCACCAAAGCTGCTATTGTTTTTCTCTTAGTTAAACAACAGTCAAGCTCACGCTGGGGCTTTTTTCTTTCCCCTTGCAGTATAATGTTGGCTTTTATGTGTCCCCCAGGCCCACACCCGGCCGTGTGGTGGGCCAGCACACAGATGCATTGTTCGGGGTCCCACATTCCAGGGAGATCAAATGCTCCTGCACCACATCAGCTGCACATCTGCAACTGCTAAAGCCTCAGCAGCCCTGCCGGATCCAGGTGCCATTCAATTCCAGGTTAAAGGCACAGAGAGCTGCTGCTTCTCGGGCCTTTCTGCTGAATTCTGCCGGCTTTGATTCACTACAGCTGGTGGAACAGTCAGGCTTGGTTCAGGCATGTGTGGAAGAGAGCTCATTTCATGCTTGGAATTGTAATTATGTTCTTTTCTTTCAAGCTGCCAGCGGTAAAAGATGTCTTCCAGTGTGTATTATCTAAATAAGCTGTAGTGTTTAAATGTTTTCTTATTTCATTTTAAGAATGTGGCAAAATAAATTGTGCTTACTCTTCTAGTTCTCGTTGTGGAGCAGTTAATTCCCCGTAGCTCTGCCCGTGATCTGCACTCGCAGGCTCTGAGAAGCTGCCGTGTTACCCTGCAGTTGAGCAGCCCTGGGCAGCAGGGCTCTGTGTGTGGGCACTGTCCTGTGCCCAGCTGGCACTGGTGTCACCTGCTGTGTCACCTCCTGTGTGCTCTGATTGCAGGTGGTATCTGCTGTTCCATCCCAGTCATCTCTTGGAGTGCTGGCTGCTGAGTTTGAGGGAATTCTGAGCTGGGTGATGCACCTGAGCAAGGGACAGAGAGTGCAGACACTGACAGGAGAAGGGGGGATGGTTTTATGCTGAAGGAGGATTGATTTAGGTGGGATATTGGGAAGAAATCCTTCCCTGTGAGGGAGGTGAGGCCCTGGCACAGGTGCCCAGAGAAGCTGTGGCTGCCCCTGGATCCCTGGAGTGCCCAAGGAGTGACTGGATGTGTCACTCGGTGCTCTGGGCTGGTGTCAAGGTGGGGATCAGTCACAGATTGGACTCGATGGGATTGGAGGTCTTTTCCAGCCTCAGTGATCTGTGAATTCTGTTCCTCCCAGGAAACAGCTCTTCCCTGAAAGTGCTGGGTGTTTGGGAGGGCTCCCTGCCCGTGCTGTGACCCAGGGCTCTTCTGGGGCAGGGCTTTTGCCTTCCTCACAGAGATGTTTTTCATCTGCAGCTGCTGGAGGTTCTCTGTGAATTTTGGGTGTCTGGAGTCAGCACTTTGATCGGCCTTCCCCTCTCTGGAGTCTGTCTGCTGGGCTGTGGTCTCGAGGAGGGAGCCTGATAGCCATTTCAGTGTCTCCATGATTGACTGGAAGTCACACTGGATAAATCTTTGATGATTGGAAACCACTTAAGCCACGAGGTAGCTGGTGATCACTGGGTATTAGTGGAGAGGTTCTACCAAACAATCAGGGAAAATTGAGTGGCAGAACATGTAATTTATGACTTCATCTGAGCTCTGTGGGGGCAAGTCAGTGAGAATCAAAACACTGAAAGAATTATATTTGACAGATATTTTAAAGAATGGCTCCAGTTAGTGTCATTTATTGCTGGAATGTGTGGACAGAGCCACAGTCAAAGCCCTTGTGGAGGCAGTGCCAAAACCAGATATGAAAGAGTGTGCAGGAAAATGAGAGTATGGGATGTGGCCGAGGGCTTGAATTTTCTGACAATGGGCAGAAAGAATGTTCTGAGGGCTTTTTCTCAGACATTTTCCTTAGATAATAAAGTTTACAGATCCTACTTGGTGTTTGCTGAAACTCCTGCCTGAAGGGAATTTGTTGGAGTTTGGAAGTTGAGCAATGAAGGTGTCATCAGTGTGCAGAGACCAGCTGGAGAAACTTCTGGAACATTCTGGACTTTATCTCTAAGATATCTTAATTTTTGCCTAGCAGTGATATATGGCATTGGAGAAATCCATTGCCCTGTGCTGGAATGTGCATTAAGAATACCTGGGCAGGAGTTTTTCCAGGCAGTGGCAGGTAACAAACCTGGCTCTGAAGGAGGAAACGTTCTAGAAAACATTCTTCCCTCAGATGTTTTGTAGTGGTAATGCCTCTGGAAGTATTAATCTTTCCTGTCACAATTTGGCACTCTCTCCAGCTCCCAGCAGGGGTTTCTCAGCTAATCCCTGTCTGGAAGATTTTCCCTTACCTTACATTAATTTCTGATCCCGACATCGTTTGAGGGTTTGTGTTCAGCTTAAATAAATACACTCCAGGCTGTCCTGTCGACTGAGGGTTGAACATCAGGGCAGTGCAAGTACCTGTGCTGCTGGAGCCCTCACGGGTGCCGCTCACCTCTCCAGCCATCCCCAAAATCTCCGTGCCCTGGACTGCGTCAGTGTTATCCCCCATGGCCCTGGAGAGATTATTTGAGAATCTCGGTTTCTGTGCAGAATTTTCTTGCTGTGAGTCGCTCGCTTGGAGAGGAGAGTGGCAGATGTTCTCACTTTAGCCCATGAGTGACAGCTCCTGAGTCAACATCTGCCTTGCTGCTGGGATGGTCCCCAAACGCTGCCATGCTCGAGAGGCTGCTGAAACTCGCTGGAGCCAGCCGTGCCCGTGTTCCCTCCCGTGTTCCGTGCTCCTGGAGGCAGAGGCAGCTGCCGTGGCTGCTGGGCAGAGGCAGCTGTGGCTCCTGCTCCACCCTGGAGCACAGGAATGGCCTCGGGAAGGGCCAACCCTGCTCCATGTGCAGGCTCATCCTCGGTGCTGCAGCTGGCCCATGCGGGCACCTCGGTGTCAGACCCCATCAGCAGAGCCAGGACTGCCCATTCCAGAGGGAAATCTGCCCCCGTGGCACAAAGAATTGCTGGCAATGAGTGCTGGAGAGGATTGTCAAAGCAGTGTCCCAGTCCGTGAAAATATTGGGGTTCTTCCTTTATCCTCAGACTTCATCCTCTTCAATGGTTGTCTGTCCCATGTTGCTCTCCTTTTTGACCAGCACCCTGCTGTGTTCTGTGGCTGAGGGTGTGAGGCCCGGGTTAGGGCTCTGTGTTCCACAAACATCCCAGCGTGAACACAGTCATTCCAGGGGAATGGGTCTGCTGGTTTTCTTCCTAAGTTTTGTATCTAAAATTCTTGGGAACTGAAGTTTCTGCCAAGTCTCTGTGATACACCTGAGGAGAGGGAAGAAACCCCTTAGCTAATAAAACACTTTTGATTACCTTTTTTGGCTTCAGGTTTGTTCAAAAACAATGAAAAATGAAGTTTTCTGAGGAAGTCTCTTAGTTTTAAATTTTAAGGCTTAGCCCTCAAATAGCCAGCTTTGTTTGGTTTGTGCTTGATTTTTTTTTCTGCATCCCAATGGAAGTGAATCTCCTGGTGACACAACTCAAGGTGTTTGTGCTCCTCTCTGGGTTTTGTAGCTTTGGCCCTGCCTGGGGTTGAAAGTTCTAGAGCTTAGTCTTGAATTCGGCCTTAGTCTGGTGCTTGTTTTAGCAAGGGTGATTTTGGATTATCTCTGAGCCCTGCCGTGCCTGGGTGAAGGTTGTGCTGGTCTTTGAAGAGTTTTTGTGGTGTCTAAAGAGGAGCCTTGAGAGCTGGAGTTGGCAGTCACACTGTGGGGGGAGCGTGTAAACTCAGTCTAAAGATAATTTATGGTTTCTAAAGCTGCTGCTGAGTAAAACTTTCCAAGGCTGGCTCTGACCTAGCCCTCATCAGTGTAAAACCGAGAACAGTCATCTCAAAGTAGCATTTTGAGTTGTGTGGAGGGGAAAGAGGAAAACTTTGCTTTCCCAAAGGCTTCATTGGCTGTAGCCCTGCAGCACACGAGCAGCTCTCTTCTTTCGAGCGTGAACCACGGGGCTCGCTCTTCCGTTACCTGAGCCCTGACTGGTTTAAACTTGGCTTATTGGTTTGAACTTGGCTCGGAGCGTGGTGTTTTTTTTTTTACTGGGTTCGTTTTGCAGCAGCTGTGATGTCAGGGTTCTGATAACCCCCCCGGGCCGTCTCTGCAGCCCTGCTCCCTCCCCGCGTTCCCGCAGCCGCGCGCCGGCACCGCCGGGAGAACTTTGGGTCACGCCGGGTTGAGCTGTTGGCAGCGACGCTCGCGTGTTGGCAGGAGCTTCCCCAACAAGATGCTGGAGAGCAGGGGAAGATTTCTCCTTGTTTTTGCAAATTAGCAAATGAAACCCTAAATAAGTTGCTAAACTCAGTTTCCTTCTGTTGGGTTAAGAGGAGGAGAGTGCTTGGAAACCTTCGAGATCTTAATTGGCCCGAGCGTGCTAAAAGCACCTTCTTTCCACCCCAGGCGCTGCTTCTATCTTTCCAATGCGTTTGGCTCGCTCGGTGGCAAAGCATTTTTTATAACACTTGAGAAACTGTATAGCTCCAGAAAAACAGGATGTGTGCCCTGCCTTATATCTTGGATTCAGTTTCCAAGTATTTTTGGGGGTTGCTGAGAGCCCAGCCCTGTTTTGGGGCGTTGGGGCTGTGCCCGTCGGTTTGGCGCTGGTGTGGCGATAGTGACGGCGGTGTCCCTCCACTGAGTGATTTTATGTTGGGGTAACGACTGGTTTTATTCCAGCACAGATACCAGCTGGGCTCCCTGGCCCTTCCCTTGTGCTGGCTAACGGAATTTCCCTTTGCCAAGGGCAGTTCTCTATCAGCTCCCAACCAGGAGCACGCTGAGGTCACATCCAGATACTGTCCCCCTTCCCCTCCCAAGCTGGGGACAACGAGCTTCTCATTTCTTCCTTGGGCTGATAATGGTGATTCCTCCTTCCCACGGAAAGCTCTGGAAGGGTTTTTTAAGTAGTACTGTATTGTTCCATACTGTTTCCCAGGGTTTTCTGTGTTAAATGGTTGGTTTATTCTTCATGGCTTCACCCCTTAATTTTCCATCTGATTTGGTGTTTAAAAACGTATTATTTTAATTGAAGTTCTCTGTGAGCTGCAGAACTGCAGGGTGTAGTGGAAGTCCTGTTTGTATCTCAATTTGGGCAAACAAGCTGTGGTAGGGCTTGAAAACCTGGGAAAGGGTTGGATGGATATTCAGGGGGATGGTGGGAGAGGGAGGCCAAGGGGGAAGATGGAAAATGTGGAAAATGTCACTGACAGACAGTTTGAGATGGAATTTGACAGGACTGACCAACCAGCCAGCCTTGGGAATGTGGGACCATTTCTCTAATAATCAAAGCACCTGTCTGTAACCAGTTTTCAGGGGGGAAGAACCAAAGTTTGGGCATCTTCTAAGACTGAGGGTTTTCTTCTGAGCCAGTAGATGAGGTTACCCCAAAAGGGGCTGACGTGCACCTGGAGTGTCCCAGCTCCTTCCTGGCAGGAGCTGAGTGCACATCTGTATATTTAATTCATGCAGCTATTGCGGGGTGGATCTGGAGGTAGAAACACCTTCTTAGAAGGATTTATATTTTCAGGTGTGGCAGGAGGATTTTTGCTGCTGTTGTCTTCAGCTGATTGTAGCTGAGTAGTGGTTGGAGAGGAGCTGGCTGGGCTGTGGGTGTTCTGTCCCTCCCTGCCTGCTCACCCACCAGGGACTGCAGAGAATGCTCTCCAATTCCAAAACTCTCGGTCTCACCTTACATTTTCTTCCTAGTCAGTGTTTTATTGTTTTTAAATAGCATTTCAATGCTTCAGAGCATAACCACATTACAGAATGTTTTGTCTCAAGTACCACATCTGAGCTCTGGCAAAGGTGACCCTTTGGGTCTCTGGCTCAGAGACTCCTGATCCGTTTCTTGGTCTGTTTTTCCCCTTGAATTTTTCTGACTTTCTCCCATTTACTCTTCCATAGTGACAAGTTATCTGAGATCTTGCTGTGTGTGGTGATTTCTTGCTTTTAGGGTTCCGTGTAGAGAGCGAGTCAGTTTTTACAGTTCCCCAAGGAAGTGATGTGCTGTTATTCTACAGAAACCGCTGACATAGCACATTTTAGGCCTGGCCTGCTGACTTGGGATTGCAGTGAGCTTTAAAGTGACAGTAAATCACTTGTGACCATCTGCAGCTGCGGTGGCCCCGGGGATGATGGTGGTGGTGGGGCAGAAGAGCCCATGACCGCTCACTGCTGCAGGTCTGGTGACACCACACCTGAGCAAACGTGGCCTCAGGGCAGGTGGCTTGTCACCCAGAGCCTGTACTGGTGTCCCCAAGGTGTGGGGACACAGAGGCTTATCAATGGGGGAGAAACGGTCTCAGCATAGGGAATGTGTCTGGTTGAGCCTTTGTAGAATCATGAAATGGTTTTGGTGGGAAGAGGCTTTAAAGATACTCCAGTTCCAGCCCCTGCCGTGAGCAGGGACATCTTCCACTAGACCAGGTTATCCAAGCCCTGTCCATCCTTCTGTCACTTCATCCCACAGGAACTGGGGTGCCTTGGTTCCAGCACAGGCACAGAGCTCGTTGTGTAAGATGGAGTCCCCCTTGCAGTGCTTCACCTTCCCCGTCCCCAAACCCCTCCTGGCTTTGGCAGGACGGGCTCAGCCCGGGTTTGGGAGGCCGGGCAGTGACCGGGCGCTCGCCTTCCCGCAGGGACCGGTGTCTGCCCGGCTGCTGAGCCTCCTCTTCCTCGGGGCTGTGCCGAGAGCGGGGGGCTCGCTGCAGCCCGGGGCCTCACTTCCTCAGGAAACCAGGCTAAAAATACCCGAGCAGGGCTCGGGGAAGTGCTGCACGCCGTGGGTCCTGAGCAGCTCTGCTCAGCCTGTCCCGGAGCTCCTCACATCCGCCCATCTCCCGTTGAACGTGGCCCTTCCATTCCCCACGTTCCTCCTGCTGTCCCTGTACCCTTTCCAGCCCTGTCTCTTACAAACAGCCCTCCCAAATCCTTGCTCCAAATATTGGCGTCCTCTTTGGTGGTGGAGCTCTCTGGAGAGCAGGAAGCTGCTGGGCACACGGGCCAGGGAGAGCTGTTTTGATGGAAACGATGGGCTTTTCCTCATGGATGGTGGTGGGATCTGGTTGGAGGTGACGTGGCTGCAGAGGGGCAGGTGGGCTGTGTTCAAAAACACCAGGAGTGGTTTGTGCAGGCAAGGAGCCAGGGTCTAAAACCGGGGCACCTTGGGTGCCACCACCTGCTGGTCCCTGTCCCCAGCCCTTTGGGGTGTTCCTGCTCTGGGATGAGGTTCTCCCGTGCCGTGGATCTGCAGTTCCATCACCTGAACCCCAACCGGGATCAGGGAAAGGTGCGGAAAGAAACCTTGTTGGTGGGAAGTGACCTCAGGCAGGAGATTTGCATGAGGGAAGTTGAGTTCTGTGGCTGTTAAAAAAGTGATTTTTTTTTTTTTTCAAATGCTAATTGAAAAACTGGCTGAAGCTCTGGCTGTGTTCTCTCCTAAAGCGTTTTGCAACATCCCACTGAAATTACAGACAAATTGAAGCCGAAACATTGCATTTTTCCACAAATGTGGCCAGGCTCCAGGACCATAAAAAGAGTTTGGAAAGGCTGTAAAACACATGTTAAACAATTTTTTACTTGAGGCACCTCTAGAAACATTTATTTTCAAATAAATTAAGTATTTAACTTAAAAATTATTTTAAAAAAAACCCACTTATTGGTAATTAGAAGTATTAGAAGCAGAATGTTTCTTTCTCAGCAGATGCATATTAAGAAAGTGATACAGCAACAAATAATAAATGAAATATAGCAAAATTTGGACTTTATAAACCAGTGATTGTAATTAGGGATGTTCCTTTCAAAGGCAAATGTTTTGATTTCATTTTTTGGTGGCTTTTTTCAGTAGTTACTATACAATGTATACTAAATCAGAATTTAAAAATAGATGATTGTGAGATTTAAGATCTGTGAGTAACTGGACCATGCAGAGGCCATATTGTTTTAGGGTCTTTAACTCCTAATCTGGTCAGAGAACCTCAATATTTGATGCTGAGAGTTTAGGAATTAAACACCATTATGTTTTTGTACAGGCAGGAGAAGTAGCATTAGTGATGCCTAGAAATGATACACTTAATGTATTTTAATTGATGTAAAATGATTTTAAAAGCACATTTAAGCTCAGCATTATTTGCCAAGGAGGACAGACTTTAGATCTCAGACAGAAGGTATTAATACAACTCCAATGAGGAAGCAATGGGCACTTCCCATATTTTTGAGTCTAGATGCATCTTTTTAAATTACAGAGGGTTTGAAGAGTGTGCCTGCAAACTGGAGATTGAGTCAAGCTGTGAAATGCCAGTGATATGTCATGTGTTCTGTATGTATTATTTTCAGTTTTTACAGAGGAGGAAATTTTGATATTTAAACTTTTCCAAATGTCAGCTGGTTCGGCAGAAAATAATCTTCAGTCTCACCAGGAGCTGCGTGTCACCGGGAAACCTCCTGGGAGCTGAAAAACAAGGAAGTTGTTCCATCTCAGAGCAGAGTCCTGTGGGAGAGTATGTAGTTGAGGGGTGGAAAGGAGCTCTGGAAGGTGGATGTTGGGAGTTCTTCCCTCTGTGTGGAGTGCCTTGAGCTGAGCTCCAAACCCCAGAACTCCAAGACCAGGTCAGTCAGGGCTTGGAGCAGCCTGGGCTGGTGGAAATGTTCATCCCAGATGGGACTGGGTGAGCTTTAACATCCCTTGCCACCCAAAGCATTCCATGAGCTCCATCCTTTCCCTGCTCCTTCCAAATCTGGCATTTATTGATGCTTGATCCAAGACTCTGGATGACTTCCCAGGCTGACCCTGCCTCCAGCCTCCTGGTTGAGTACTCCAGGAATTGCAGGCAGGTTGGGGAGCTGCCTTTGGAAGTGCCATTGGCTCTTTGCAAGGCTCCTACCCGCAGGAGCATCTTTGGGAAAGCAGCTGGAGGTGTGTTCCCTGTGCTGTGTCCCATAGGAATTTCCAGACTGGGAATTTCAGTGTCCGTTAGTCCCACGCTAGGAAAAATACTCAGTTCCTACTGACAGCCCGAGGAATCATTAGGACTGGTGGCTTCCAGTATTTTTCCTAAGCCTCAGAAGAACCTGACTTAATCTTTAATGAAAACTAGAACCAGGTGCTTGAGACTTTATATAGCAACCAGCCCGACCAGTTCCGGTGTCCCACCTCCCTGGGAGGGAGTGCTAGGGAGCTGGTTGGTCTGGATGCTTCTAAGGACGGTATTTAAAGTGTAAATGTGGTTACATTTTACACATGAAAGCAGCGTTTTAGCCCAAAGATACTCTGCACACACCCTCTGCAGCAGAGCTGGGCAGAGCTCACAACCCACTGTTCCTTCGAGAAGAGTGAATTCTGCTGAGGGCTCTTCCTGACCTGTCTGGTCTTTGGGAGTAACGCTAGGAAGAAGTTGCTGTGTGTTTTCTTATGGATGGAGAGTTATGTGCTTGTGGTTTAACAGAAAGTGCTTTTATTCTGAGAGGCAGCTTCTGAGTCTTCTCGGGGGATGGTGAAGGACTCTAAGACCTAAAAACTGAGTGGTGGGTTCTACGTCTGTCCTTCCTGAAGCCCCCAGGCAGCTGTGGGGGGTAAATTCCAGCTGCTGAGAGAAGGGATGGGGAAAAGTTGTGAAAATGAGCTTTGACTTCTGCCTTTATTATTTTTTTACCTGCTCTGTTTCCTCACCTTGTTGTGGTGCATCTTTCAACCCTGAGTGTGGGTCACTCATTACAGCAGCTCAGCTTGATGGGCATTGTCTTCATTTAGTAACAGGGTCAAACTTAGGAGCTGAATATTGGGAAGGAATTCCTCCCTGTGAGGGTGGGCAGGCCCTGGCACAGGTACCCAGAGCAGCTGTGGCTGCCCCTGGATCCCTGGCAGTGCCCAAGGCCAGGCTGGACAGGGCTTGGAACACCCTGGGACAGTGGAAGTTGTCCCTGCCATGGCAGGGGGTGAGACTGGAGGTCTTTAAGAGCTTTAAGGTCCCTTCTGACCCAAACCATTCCAGGATTCTATTAAAGAAACTTCCCCAAACTACTTGGTTCCTCACACCCTGAGTGCTGGGAGGGACAAGGAACCAACAACTCCAAAGGAAACAACATGTAAAGACAACTTTCTGTGGAGTTATCTGTAAATGACAGATCATTATAGCTGTGAAAATCGTGTAGAAATCCAAACTGGTCACCAGACGTTGCAGAGGTGTCATCAAAAAACTGCTCAGGGAATACAAATATGGATTTTAGAAAAGCTGCTTGGGGAATATCATCCTGTGTTGTGGAAAAATTCCTTGGGGAGCGTAGTGGGGCACCTCTAGCTTCAGGGAGCCGAGGCACAGTGGGGCAGGTGTGTCTGTCATAGTGGGATCCTGCAGACAGCGTCGTGTGGATGGGGTTTGGGTCAAGTCTTCAGGAGGAGATTTGGGTCAAGTCCTCAGGGGGAGATTTGAGTCAATTCCTCAGTTCCAGGGGAAGTGGGAGCCCTGGTGGTCTCTGAAGCCCTCTGTCCCAGCAGAGCCCTCCAGGTACCGTGCGGTCACCGGATCCCCCGACTCGGGGCTGCTCCGTGGGAAGCGCTGGTGAGGAGGCGGCTGTGGGAGCTCTCCTGGCTGGAAGGCTCTGTCCCAGCAGGCTGCCCTGAGGAGGAGCTGGAAGAGGCTCCAGGAAAGGCACATGAGTGGGGCCGGCTGCCAGCTCAGCACGGTGCCGGCGCACGTCGGCCGTACCGGCACGGCACGAACCGCTCCCGGCCCCGGGGTCCTGCCGGGGGCTCTTCCTCATGAGGATATGGTGCTGTTTCACTGCCGGGGTTTGGGGCACCGTGTCTGGGAGAGATGGAGAGGTGCATTCCCTGCATTCCCTGCCGAGAGGTACGGCTCAAAGCCGAGCGCGAGCGACCCAGACGCACGCGGGGTGAGGTGGTCACAGCCTCCCTTCCTGCTCCCTCCAGGAAACCAGACAGGAGGAATTTTTCACATCTGGCACTAGTGATGCATTTTTAAATTATTTTTTGTCAAGGCAGAGCAGCTTTACAGTGAATGTCAGTTGTACCCACCGGAGCGTTGCGTGCGGTGCCGAGGGCTGACTAACAGCCTGGGTGGATCGTGGTCCTTCCCAGTCCTTCCCAGTAGGGTGGATCTCCCTCCTGGCAGCACGGCCGGAGCCCGGCGTGGCTCTGCTGCCTGAGTCAGTGCAGCTGCTCCAACAAGTTGTGGTCCTGGGCAGCAGCGAGGCCGGTGGGGGTGGCTGCAGGGATCCGACAGCGGCGGTCCCATATGGCTTTCATGAGAAACACCTCATTTGAGTCTGGTTTTTGATCTGCTTCCTGCTTAAATGTTGAATACAGAAATATATTTATTGGGGTGGAGGGCATTAAGACCTTTTCTGCATGTTGTAATTTCTGTTACTAGTCTTGGTTTTCTGTGAACCTGTTAGAAAGGATATTTCATGTCAGCTCCTTCTGCTGCAGTCCAGGCTTAAATGCTTCCCATCCGTTGTGCCGGCAGAGCTGCTTGTGGGTCTGTAGAACTGGATTAGAGACAGAATATTTTATTTTTATTTTTAAAAAAGACAATTTTTTTGTCTGGCTATATTTGTTTCCAGCTGAATTAGTTCCCTGCTCTGATGTGCAAGCGTGGCAGGTTGCTGAAGAGGGTGGAATCATTGGATGTGGTGGTACTTTTGGATGTAGCCTTGGATGTGATGAGAACTTAAAAGTGGTCTTTAGAGGTGCTTCAGTTATTATGCACCAGCTGTGGTTTTCAAGGTCTTGGCTCTGTGTTTTCTGTTGTGTGAACCACTTGATGCATATTTAAAAATACAGCTAAAAACCTGAAGATAATTGAGTAAGTTGGTGGTGTGGTGGCAGTGGAGCTCACCTGGCCTTCCTGGTTTCTGTGTCTTGGTGGGGTTGCTTGTCTCTAACTGGCCTGGAATGGTTCCTGCAGGGACATGTCCTGGCAGTCACCTGGGCTTTCTCTTCTATGCTTAAAAATCCCTTATGTAGGGAAAATGTTCAAATGGAGTTGGAGCTCGGGGAGATGCCATGACTGGAATCACCAGATATTTAGGGTTGGGAGGGGCTTTTGGAGATCATCCAGCCTGAGGCAGGGGCACCTGGAGCAGGCGACACAGGAACATGTCCACGTGGGTTTGGAATGTCTCCAGAGAGGGAGACCCCACATCCCTTGGCAGCTGTTCCTGTGCTCTGCCACCCTCCATGGGAAGAAGCTCTTCCTTGTGTTGAGGTGGAACTTATTGTGGTTTAGTTCATGGCCTTGCTCCTTGTCCTGTCCCTGGGCCCCACCAAAACCAGCCAGTGTTGTGTTGTGAGTGTACCAGCAGTGCAAGGCTGCTCTGCCTTCGGGGTGAAGGGATTTTCCCCCATCTTCCCTCCACATGCTTTCCATACTTTATCCTGGTTGGGCAGTGAAGCTGCTTCTTTGAGACGAGCTTGGAGTTTGGAAGCTGTGCCTGTGTGTCCTTGTTCCTCGGCTGAGCCACGGTTGCAGCTCCATAAACCCAGGTTTGCTGGGAGAAGCGATCTGTCCTGACGGAGCTGGAGCCCGTGCGTGCGGTGGGAGAACTGGGAAGAGGGGCAGAGCCTGGAGCACCCCCAGCCCGCTTGCTTCCTGCCAGCCTATTGTTGGCATTCCGTGTGTGTTCTCCCTAGGAATTAACTTGTCCCCAAATCGCGGCGCCGCGTACGCACCGATTTTCCAAGCTTCCCTGCACCTGTCTGATGCGCTTTCCAGCCTCGGCGTCACAAAACTGTTTGTCATTCAGGGGGGACAATGTCCCCTTGTGTGCCGGGCTCCCGGAGGGAGGGGCCGGGCGGGGGCATGGCCCCGGTGGCGGATGGGCTTCCCATGTGAAATGAGACGGGAAGACAAATTGCTTCCAGAGCGGCGTTTCACACAGGCGGGAGCGCGATCCCGCTGCAGCGGCGGCAGCGCCCGCTTGTCACTCACATTTCCTTATCTGGGTTAAATATGAAAGGGGGCAAATGGGGGTGAAGAGAACACAGGGGAAGAAAAGAGCTTTCCGAGGGCTCCGAAGGCTCTGTTGGCGAGCTGCTGCCCTGGGATCGGCCGTGGGTTTGGTTGGCCTGGAGCTGATCCCATATAGATGGTGCACCAAGATCCCTGGTGGAGCCCAGGAAGTTCCTGGTCATTTTTGCAGGAGTAACTTGGTTCTTTTTCTATGTTTCTTTTCTGGTGAAACTTTCTCTCTAGGGTTCTTCTCTTCTGCCTGGGAATATCACAAAACCTTGTGTGTGTCTGGTGTTTATGTTGGTCTTTGGGCTTTACTGTTGGAGAATCCAGTGGATTTTCCATATTGAGTACCTGTATCTCAAAGAATACACAACAGTATGACACTTATTTTCTTGTTCTGATAAATAAATAGACATGCCCAGAACCTTAAATAAATGTGTGAATTAAGTTCAGTGGAGGTGACAGAAAAGGTAAAGTCCAGGCTCTGAATCTGAATTACCTTTGGAAAGTACAAGGATTCTCATAAATTGTTTCTTGATAGTTTCTTGATAGTCTCTCTTGATAGAGACTTCAGTAAAGCTTAACACTTTTCATGACTTGGGAGATCCTGACATTTCTAACTTGTCCCAGGTAGACGCAGGAGCAGAGTTCAGTTGGCTGTTCCATTAGGAAAGAGGGGAGAGAGGAGGATTTCCATGCTCTTTGCTGGCCCTAGGAGTAAATCCTGGCTGTGGGAGTGAATCCTACTGTGCTCAGCACGGTGTCACTTTAAGGGCTGCTCTACAGTATTTCATTAGTGGCAAGTGCAGCATCAGCACAGCAGCCAGCCCCATTCCCTGCTGGCAACCCCTGGAACACGGCACGGGAGCTCCATGCCAGGATGCTCCCTTCCCGTCCTCTGGGATGCTCCATTCCCATCCTGCGACCCCGCCGTGCTGGTGGCAGGAGGTGAGTGAGGGCACACCACATTCCCAGCTGGCTGCGATGCCCAGGAGAATGGAGGGAGAGCTGCCAGGGGAATGGGCAGCGAAGGGAGGGATTGTGGGGAGGCTACAAGAGTACAGGGAAGGAGTTTCCACAGAGAATTTCCAGATGGAATTGTTCAAGGCTGGGTTGGATGAATCTTGGAGCAACCTGGTCCAGTGGAAGGTGTCTCTGCCCATGGCAGGGGTTGGAATTTTAAGGTACCTTCCAACCCTAACTATTCCATGGCTCTGTGGTGAACCAACACTGTGATCCTGCTTCGTCCCACTGGTGAATCTGGCCTTGGAAGCCCGGACCAGTGAGGGCTCAGGGAGTTACCAGGCTGTATCTTGTTGTTCTTCGTGTTTGCTCTTGTACCTTTAACACACTCTCATCCCTGGAAGAATTCTGAAAACAGGAGTCGGCGTGGTACATTTGGATGCGGTTTGGTGGGCATAGTGGGATTTGGTCAAACGTTGGGCTTGGAGATCTTGGAGTTCTTGCAGTGGGAGTGGTGTGGAGGAGGCTGCCAGGACCTCTCAGTGTGTGTGGTTTTCTCAGTCGAGGCTAGAGGAAGGGGAAGGAAGAAAAGGAAAAGCTTGTGTTGCTTCTCTCTGCAAACTGAGTTTCCCAAGTCTAGGCAGTGGTGGATCTGTGGGGTGGTTGTGGGGCTGGGCTGCGGAGTTTCTCAGACATGGAGAAGCTCCAGGGAGAAGCCACGTGCTCTATCAGGGTGTGGGCGAGGGAAAACAGCTCCTGACCCGGGTGTTATCCCGGACACGAGGATGTGCAGCACATCTCATACCCGGCTCTGCAGGGTGGTTTGCAGGGCGGCACGGGGAGAGAGGATGTAGCAAATACAATATTGGGAAAGATGAAAAAACGAGTGGGTGGCAATGAGAAGGAAGAGGAGGAGACAACCCAGACGATGAAGGAAAACAGGATCTTCTGTGAGAGATGGGAATACTGGAAGGAAGCCAGGAAGGAAGCCTGAGAAAATGGAGAGAGCTGTAGGAAGGCTGGTGTTGCTCTGATAATTCCAGCAGGTATTCCTGGCATTCAGCTTCCAGAAACGAGAGAAGCCTTTGAAAGTCTGGTCAAAACCAGTGATAGGCACGGAATAATTTGAATATACAAGAGTTAAACTTTAATTATCTTGCTGTTTTTTCCACATGGGATTTGGTGTGTGCTGCTGAATTGTCTAAGAAGGAGGGATGTGACCTTGGGAAGGGCTTGGGGTGCAGGTGGGTGTCACCATGGCAGGAAGGACCGATCATTCAGATCGGAAGATTCAGGCTTTTCCGCGCTAAGCGATTAAATGGATTTTTCTGTGGATTCTGATGGGGAGCTCACTCTCGGAGGTGGTGTGGGCAGAAAGCTCGTGCTGTGTGAATGGTGCCTGAATTCCGTGCTGGGCCCCCGGAGCCGCCCGGATCCCTCCAGCCTGGCTGAGCGCGGCGAGCTGGGCGAGGAGCGGCGGCTCCAGCTCCTGCTCCGGCGCCGCATCCATTGGTTGGTAAAAATAGCTCTGCTGCTGGCGTCAGTGCCAGGCCTCGCATCTGGCTTCCCCGAGCAGGGATCGAGCGGCTCCAGCCCCCTCCCTCCCTCCAGACAGGGTCTGCTGGAGGACACATGGCTGTGGCGGCTGCGCCGGCCGCTGCCCTGCCCTGGCTGGCCTTTGGGAAGGGCCTTTGTGCCGGAGGCTCCCCCAAACCCGGCCCTGAGCCTGGAGTCCTGGGCTGCCCCACCTTAATCGATCCGTGAGGGAAACCAAAAATCGTCTCCTGCAGCCCGAGGGGTTGTTGGGAGCCTTTTGGGCCTTGGGGGAAAGGTGAGCGCCCGGCCGAGCGTGCAGATCGTGTTTTGCTCCCCTCTTGCGCAGGTTTGCCTGAGTAGGTGTTTAGAAACAGCTTTACGGAGTCGGCTGGTTCAGTGTCGTGATTTCTTTTTTTAGTCTTGCTTTTTTCAGCCTTTAAGCTCTGGAAAACAGGGAGATACCAAGTGCAGGCAGGAATGCTCTCTTTGTAGACACGGAAAGAGACCGAAGCAGCCTTGCAGAACGCCTTGAAAATTTGGTGGTGTGCTTGCAGCTGCTCACCTGCATGACTGACAGTGAATGGTGAATGCCTTACATCATTGTTTGAAAAATTAGATTATTTGAGCTCCAACGGGTGTTGCAAAACTGTTCCATGCTCAAGCTCAGTGTGGCCACATGGGCTGAGCTCTGTTCCCAGCCTGCCCCAAACCCTGACTCACCCCCTTGCCTGCTGATCAGGGTTTCAGCTGCTGTCACACACGTGCCAGGAGGAATAATTTACCCAAAAAACCTGCTGTGGGTGTCTTCTGCTTTGATGTCAGTCTGTGACCAGCAGTACCTCGTTACTGGGGCTCGCTCTGCTCACTGTGGAAGGTCCACAGAGGATTTCCCTTCTGCAGCACGGGTGAGCCCGGATGGCTGCTGCTACCCAGCAGATGTTCTTCTGTTTGCAGCCCATAATTCCTAATCTTTCTCATGAGAAACATCTTGAATGGAGCTTCAAGATGTGCTGAGCTCTTCTTGGGCTGTCCCCTACCTCTGGAGCTCCAGGCCATCAGCAGACCTGGAATCCTGGCATTGAACCTCACTGGGAGCTTCCCTCGCTGCTCCTTAAACCAGAAGTATTTTTGTTGTAGTAACTGGACAAATATTTTCAAGTTACCAACAGTTTTGTTTTCAAACAACTCACGAGAAGCTCTTAGTTTTCTTTTTGAGGAATTCAAAGCAATTGGTGACATACCTTGTGGAGTTACTACTCTGCTGGCAAATTCCCTGTTTTTGACATGCTTGCATGATGTGTGTTTGTGTGCCTGAATTTGGGAACACTCACTTGTTCTTTCTCCTGACTGCCTGTTCTAGGGCCATCATGGTATTTTTATCATCAAAACCTGTTTAAAGCAGAGGAGAAATGAGATTATGTGGGGAGTGTGTAACTCAGGAGTAGACAGAGGCACAGCTGGGCCAAAGGAGGAGTAAGGAGTGTGCCCTGGACACCCACAGGTTCCGAATTTCATCTTTTTGTCCTTCTCAAGGCACAAACCTGAGTGCTCTGTGTCCTGTGTGCTGGAGCTGGGGAGGCTGGGGGTCTGAGACCTGTTTGGTCTGGGGGGTTCCTCGCCTCTCTGTCACCAGCCCAGTGTGTGCTGGAGGAGCCACAGGGCCACTTTCCACCTTTTTAGAAAGAATTTAGGTCAAATACGGCAGTTGCATGAGCAAAGTCCAAACAGGTCATTAGTGTGATGTTGGGTCATTGCTGGGCCTTCAGCCCTGAACTCCTGGGGGTGAGTTGGGGTGAGAACCACCCCTGTGTTGGCAGGTTTTTTAGGGCTGCTTTTTGGGAAAATTTGGCAAATATCTAATCTCCACAACTATTTCATGGTAGGCTGTGAGATTTTTTTTTTTAAGCACTTAAATAGTATGAATTTTGCTTGAATTTTTCTCTGTTCCTTAAGTGAGGCCAGAGTAGCCCAGCTTGGGCTTGGCCTGGAAACTTCTAGGCACCTCATGTCTTGTGTTCTTTAGTGGAGGCTTTGTCCAGCTGTGGAGTTTGCAGGTAGATTTTTTTAAAAAATAATTTTAAAATGAGATCTTTTTTCAATAAAAATAAAAGCTCTTTGCGTAAAATTACGTTCTCTTTAGTATTGCTTTAAATTTTTTAGAATGTTGTGATGGTAAGGAAATAAACAGAGAGTTAATCTCTATTCCCTGTGTGCATCATGGAAAGCATCATCTTTCATTTCAGTCATTGATTAGCAGCTTCAAAACCTTCTCCATAGCCTGCAAATCCTGAATTCTCAACAACAGTTCATAGCTTGTTGTCGGAGCAGTGTAATTCAGTCTCAGCTGTTTTTTGCTTTCTTTGGTCAGTCAGCTTGAAAATTTACCTGTCTGTAATGAAAAAAACATAACTGTACCCTTGTCATGAGGTTTTGCTGAGGTTTAATTTGTTTTAGCTTAGAATTGTGCTTGTGGCGGTCTGTGCTGGGAGTGGGGGCAGTTCCTGCTGTTCCTCCTTGGCTTCCTGGGCTGCTTGTGGGCCCTTCTCCCAGAAATATTCTATTTATTTCTGCTCAGGTCTGATGGCTGTGGTTTGAGCTGGTTTGAGGTGCAAAGCTTCCAGGCTGCCCCAGCCTCTCCCCTTGCCCTCAACGTGTTTCCTGCCCAGGTAGCACTGGCCACTCTGGGGATGGAGGTGGCTGCTGGTGACTAACCCAGCTCAGAAATCCGCAGTGGTTTTGGGGCGTTTTGCTTCTTGCTGGCTCCTTCCCCCGGGCAGAGGCAGAGTGTCAGCCCTGCCCATGGCATCAGGCACCCCAGGGCCCCTCACCATGGGTGTGAGTCTGGGTGGTAACGAACCCACGAGCGAATCTTATCTCCATAGCTCACGGTATTTTGGTTTTTATCTCCCCTTCTGCCTCTTCATTTACAGACGGTATTACCCAACCCTGGGATTGGCTTTGGGAGCTGCTGCAGCTCGTGAGGGACTTCTGGAGTGTCAGTGGGGCTCAGGGTCCTCCCTGCTCTGCCCACACCAGGATGTGGCAGGAGCTGCCTGGCGGGACCTCGGCATTTGCTCCAAGTGGCCCAGCTTTAAAGGAGGTGGTGGAATCCCCATCCCTGGAGGTGTTCAGGGAAAGACTGGATGTGACCCTCAGTGCTCTGGTGGGGGTGACAAGGTGGGGACCGGTCACAGGTTGGACTTGACCCCGGAGGTTTTTTCCAGCCTCAGTGATCCTGGGAAGAATTTTGAGTATTTAAACTCAAAGGAGTGTGTGTTATTGGAAGTGATGCTCTGGAGTTTAGAGGAACTCGGATGGAAAAGCAGCTGGTTGGTGTTCCTGCTCAGTGTTGGAGGAAGGCACAGTTGTATCAAACCCAGACTGCTGTACTGGCTCATAGGGGCTTTTAGGAGCTGGTTGAGGTTTTAACCTGCTCTTGCAGCAGCAGAATCCTTATAACTGGACTCCAGAATAATTTCTCCTAGAAACCATGGGCTTTGGGAGTTGCAGTTGTCTGATTTTAATTTTTATTTATCTTTTTAAAGATCACATTCATGTGCTCCTGCACCACATTTACCACGCCATCAGCTGCTTGTAATTGCTTCCAACTGAAACCAAACAGCGAGCGCTGTGGTGGAGGTAAAATGCTATTTTATTTCAGGAGGAGATTGGGGAATCTCTGGGTAAACAACCCAATTCAGCTTCAAAGCCTTTTCAGCCCCGGCGCATTGTTCCTCCTCGGAGACTCGCACCCTAATAAAAGTGGAAATCAGGAGCGGGGGGATGGGGACGCAGCAGAAAACACAAGCTGAGAACTGGAGATCAAAAGGACAAACAGAAGCAGAAGGCAGGGAAAGGGAGGCACAAAGAGTCACAGCTGAGCGTGCGGAGCCTGGGAGGGATGGAGGAGAGACAACAGCTATTAGAGGAGGCCGGAACAAT
Source organism: Motacilla alba alba (assembly GCF_015832195.1). Taxonomy (NCBI): domain Eukaryota; kingdom Metazoa; phylum Chordata; class Aves; order Passeriformes; family Motacillidae; genus Motacilla; species Motacilla alba. The sequence goes on along the minus strand of NC_052026.1, from coordinate 19,900,224 downwards.
GGGCTGAGCGGAGCCCGGCTTTAGCTTTCATTTCAGTTTAACAAAGCTGCTCCACCAGCGGAGCTCCACGGACGCTGTGCCCTTAATTCATCTTGAAAGTTGCTGGCTCGCTGCTCGCCGGGGCGCGGGCTGGAGAGGCGCTCTGCCGCGGTGCCTGTCCCCCGCTGGATACGCGGATCTCTCCGTGGATGGGCCCTTTGGAGGGGCGCAGGGATGAGTGTTTTTTCCCAGCTCATACCGTGGCAAAACCTGTCTCAATTTGAGTTTTTTGCGTTACAGAATCACTGAATCCCAGAATGGTTTGGGTTGGAAGGGACCTGCCATGGGCAGAGACTCTTTCCCCTATCCCAGGTGGTTCCAAGCCTCCTTCAACCTGGCCTTGGACACTTGCAGGGATTGGGAGTCCACGACCTTTCTGGGCACCCAGTGCCAGGGCCTCCCCACCCTTATTAGTAAAGAATTTTTGGTTGCTGAGGGTTGGAGTGGGGGACTGTGGGAACCAGCCGTCAGCGGCTCTTCGCGCTGGGAATGCTCGCACAGCCGGAACGTGCTCCCTGAGCTTCCCCAGCTGATTAAACCAGTTCCCAAACCTAGCAGCCTGTGAGCAAACCCAGCTTTGTTAGTAAAGCCTTCAGGCTTTCGGGGCAACTATTTATTGTAACAAATAATTTCTACTGGCTGAGGAATGAGGAATATTATTTCTGTGGAGCCGGCAGTACGTGTCGCTGAGGCGAGAAGCCTGGCCTGGTCCCGCTCCGGCTGCGCTCCGGCAGCCCTGTCCTGGGAATTCCGTGCCCCCGGCATGTGGGCACACAGGCTCAGTCCTGCCTTCTCCGGCTTAGTGCTGGAAGCTGCTTATTCCCTCTGCCCATCTGCCTCGCTCCACTCGGAGCTGTGGGGGCTGACCTATGGCAGCCCCTGGTCCCAGGGTGCCCCCGGAGCCGCGAGATCCCCAGGGAAGGAGCGGGGTTTATCCAGCAGATGGGGAGGCCGTTCCTCAACCTTGGAGCTGGCCTTTGGGAGGTTTTCATTCCTGGCCTCATTCCGGGGTGAGGGCTGTGCCAGGGAGGTGGCTGTGGGTGTTGGGAGCCTTCTCCTTGGCCAGAGGAGTTTCTGGAGCTCGGTTTGATTGCGAAAAGAATGGCTGGGCAGGTCAATGCTGCTGTATCCTGCTCCTCCCTTGCAGCCCGTGTTTGCTTTCCTTTGTTTGGGTCCCTTCTTGCTCTGACTTGTCTCCCTCAGCTGCGCTGGCTGCGGCTCTGCCGGGCGAGCGCTCTACCTGGGCTCTTAATTAAAAGGAGGGAAGATGTATTCCAAAAACGCCTGGCTTCCTCGTCTGCGTGGAGCGTGTTGCTGAGCTGGTGGCGGGGAGAGGAAGCGAGTGCAGCATTCAGCTGACAGAGCAGCTGAATGGCTGGTTGGGGCCCCGGAGTTCAGGAGGGGGAGGGAGAGTGAAATGGATGCTGAAATCCTGAATCTGCTTCTTAAATTTCCTCTCTCCCTGGAGAGGGAGGGAGCGAAGTTCAGCGCGGCGTGTTTGGCTTGGCTCCCTGTTACCTGCTGTCTCCTCCCGAGCAGAGCGCTTGTGGCAGGGATAAAGGATGGAGGTTTATGGTGGGAGAAAGGACTTTTTCCTTCAGCAACATTTGCTTGTTTGTGGTGGAAACGCATTAAAAAAAATAATCCAGCATTATTGAGGAGCGAGTGGGCGAATCACTGCATCAACTGCCATGGTAACTCCTAAAGGGCTTCACCCAGAGCTGTCAGAGCTGGAGTTTTAGTGCTGGAGTGACTTTTAATGTACAATCCTTTCCAGGCCATTTAATTATTTGGTCTCCTCATTTAATAACAAAACAACACAAAACCCCTCTTCTCTGAACTACCTTCTCATTGATGTTCTCCCCTTTGACCTGAATTCATCTGAGCCGTGGGGCCCTGAGTCAAGCACTGTGCTGGTGTTTGTGCGCAAGGACTGTGTGTGCTGCTGCTTGTGTAGCCATGGGATCGGAGAATCGTGGCACAGCTTGGTCTGGAAGGGACATTAAAGCCCATCCAGTGCCACCCCTGCCATGGGCAGGGACACTTTCCACTATCCCATGTTGCTTTGAGCTCCATCCAGGCTGGTCTTGGACACTTCCAGGAATCCAGGGGCAGCCACAGCATCTGTGCCAGGGCCTTCCCACCCTCCCAGGGAAGCTTCCTTTCCAATATCCCACCTAACCCTCCCCTCTGGCAGTGGGAAGCCATTTCCCCTTACCCTGTCTCTCCATGCTCTTGTACACAGTCTCTCCCACACTCTCTAGTCCTTGTAGAAACTATCTCCTGGTGGTCTCAAGCCCAGCAGGTGGTTGGGGGATCTCCCTGGGAACCCATCCCATGACAGGAGGGCAGTGGGGTGGCTGCTGTCCTCCCACCCCATTCCTTTGGCATGGTGGCCCAGTGCTCCTGGTGCTGTAGGGGATGTTGGGGACACCTCCATGGCCTCGGCGCCCCGTTCCTCTCATGGGAGCCATCTCATCCTACCCAGCTGTGGCAGCAGCGTGGGGAGCCTGGCTGTGCGGGGTCACCCAGCAGGAACGTGGCACCCAGGAGTGGGCCAGCCCTGCTTTCATCTTCCATGCCTGGGTCTGCGTGGAGGCCCTGTGATGGTTGGGAGTGTCTGTGAAGGACATGTGATGTCTGTGAGGCCGCTGTCTTGCTCACCAGGCTGCCCTGGCACGTGAGGGTCACCATGCAAACCACACCCGGCCCAGTTGTCCTCATTCCTGCTGCTTTATACTCTGCCACAGGAGGAAAATTCGGGAAGGAGGGCACTCAGTGCTCAGACATGGCTGATGGGGTGGCTCTGGGGAGCCTGCCATGGATGGACTAGGCATGGGAGGTCCCTGGGCCTCGCAGTCCTGTGGATGGGGTGTCTCTGGGTGTGCTGGGTGCACTGGGGTCTGTCGGAACTCAGAATGTCCCACAGACATTCTCGGACGTTCCAGACCCAGGTCAAAAGCATCTGAGACCCTGGCATGCAGCCAGAGACCCCTGTGGCTTTGAACCTGACCCATGGAACAGTTTACCAACTTTGCAGGAAGAACAAGAAGTCACAAAAGTTTAGATATTGCAGTAGAAGCAGTCACAAAGTAAAGGGTAGGATTTCTGAGTGCTGTACAGGGGGGTTTTAAGCCTTGTACGCAGGGGTCCAGGTTTTGTACATGGGGGTTAGGAGATCTAAGATGGAGGGACTTGGGTGTGCCCTGTCCTCTTTCTTTCTCCTTCCCAGCCTCCATGTCTTTGGTGATGTTGGCACTCACAGATTGGTTTAGAGTAGAAAGTCACCATTCAATATAGATAGTAGGCATTGGGGAAAAAGTATAAACATGTAGTACGTAATATATGATATAAAAGATGGCACCAGCCCCCTGGGAGGGCAGTGTGCCTTTGTCTGACCTGCTGAACGGGCCACAGCAGTTCAGGAGAAGAATCTTGTAGATAACCAACAATAAACAACCTTGAGAACAGACAACAGAAGACTACTGAGTCTTTCTTCGAAGGCACGGGTTGGAGGAGGGACTTTTCCATCTTTTGGGGTCACCCCAATCCGGGGGTGAAACCCATAGGGGTCTGAGTGCTCAGAGATTTTGGGGTGTTTCCCGGCACAGGGTCCCAGGATGGGCTGCAGCTGCGCTTGGAACCTCTGCATGAGGAAGCCTGGAATTCTGGTCATGGCCCTGGCAGCTTTCTCTGCAGCACCACCCATCTTAGCTTTGCTCAGCATCCCAATGGAGTTTAAAATGGTTTCATCCTGAATAATTTATCTCCCAGAGAGAGAGAAGAGAGAGACACAGTGGAGGGAAGCGGGGAGGGGAGGGCTGAGCGTGAGCAGGGATGGGGGCTCACCCCGGAGCAGCTCTGTGCACTGCTGGGCTTTGTTGCTCCCGGCATTTTCTGCTGAACAAAAGCTCTGGATCCCGAGTAGAGGCTCCCGTGGGAGCCCTCCTGACCCCTGACCTGCCCTCCTGCCACCTCCAGCACCTCTTTGTCACCCCGGGTGAGCCCAGGCGTGACGGTCTGCGGCGTGGCCGGTTCGGCAGAGCAGGACGTGGTTTTACTACGGGTTGTGAGCTTTCCTAAAGGGCTGCACACTGGAGGCAGGGCTGCCTCCCTCCCCACCGTCCCTACACGCTGCCCTACTTCTCGCCAGGCTCAGCCAGCTCTTGCTGCAGCCCTACAAAGAGGTCTGAATGCATTAGTTTACATGGAATTAATCTCCAGATTCCAAACATGCTTTCAAGCTGGTTTGGCCTTATTTTCCTGCAAAAGGAGGCCAACTCCGTGTTGTAGGCAGGGGCTGTTGTAAGCGAGGGTTGAGCTGGAGCGGGGAGAGACCAGCACAGGCACCATATTCAGGCCATTAAAAGGAATTTTTGGCTCGTGGACAAAACAAATTGAAAAATCTCCTCCTTTGTCACCACATCAGCAGTGATGGAAAAACAGAGCAAGGTTGTGGGGTGACCCTGCTGGTAGCCACTGAGCCTTTCCGAAGGGATTTGAGGTTCTGGCTTTGATAGGAAAATAATGAAATAATTTAAATGTGTCACAAATGATTGCATAGAAAATCGTGGGTGAGGGGAGGGATGGAAAACTGTCGTTATTGGGGATGAGGAGAAACTGGAACACTGAACTCTGAGGTGAAGTGCTTCCTGCAACAGGTTGGTCTGAAATTCCCAGTACTCCTTTGTCTGCCGGCAGAGCGATGCCGGCCGGGGAGGGAACAAGGAGCTCAAGTGCTCCTGGGATTTTTTTGGAGAGCCTGTCATCCCTGAGAAAGGAACAGTTGTGTGGGGGTGGGGAGTGTCGTATTCAAAAGTGGGTGAAATGGAAATGAGCCAAAATTCTGCAAATTTATAAGGAGCAGCAAACAGAGATTTCTTTGAGGAAAGGTCGGAGCGTTTGTTGTGAGCACAGCCCTGGTAGGAGTGTGCGAGGAAATGGAAACTGTGCTCCACTCTGCAGGGCTTTTTTCATCCTTTAGCCAGGCAAAGATACACAAAGCTGCTTATTTTGGGAGGTGGTGGAATGTTTCTGTAATAATTTCAGCAAATTTTGGTTCACGTAGAGCATCTGTAAGAGCAGCACACCCCCAGCTTCATGGAGTGTGTTCTTTGTGGGGAAAAAAAATTATTTCCCTTGAATTTAATGGCTTTAAGCTGACAGAGGACAGGGTTAGGTGGGATATTGGGAAGAAATTCTTCCCTGTGAGGGAGGTGAGGCCCTGCACAGGTGCCCAGAGAAGCTGTGGCTGCCCCTGGATCCCTGCAAGTGTCCAAGGCCAGGTTGGAGGGGACTTGGAGCAACCTGGGCTAGTGGAAGGTGTCCCTGCCCATGACAGGGGTGGAATGGAATGGGCTTTTAAGGTCCCTTCCAACTTAAACCATTCCAAAATGCTATAAATTTGAAAGTGGTTTCATCCAGAAGAGTCTACGCTGGGTTTGGTTTTCCTCCCTGTTTAATATCCCACATCTGCCAGCTCCTAATGTCTGACTCATGGATGAATATCCCAAGGATACCTGTCCTGGCTGTGCATCCTGTGGAAGCCACTCTGGGCAGAGCTGAGGAGCACACGGGGCTCAGCCAGGAGAAGATGATTAGAGGAGGAGCTGGGATGGCTCTCAGGAGGGAAGGGCTGAGCTGAATGCAGGAATAATGCAGGAATATCCCCGCGGGGTCCTCGCAGCACACCTGGGAGCTGCTGGATTGCTAACAGCTCCGATTAGGACTTCATTCTGGGCTGACAATCCTTTCCCCTTGTTGACACGGAGCGTGTAGAAGCATGTAGTGTTTGAAACACAGTATGCAAAGCACAGTGTTGGTAACCGACTCCAGAACATTCCTGCGCTGCAGCGAGGCTGCCCACAGCCTGCGGATTTCATCAGCTCCTCTGAGCTGGCACAGGGAGGGCGTGGAAGCGGTGAGCTGGAGTCACAGGGGAGCACGAGCCGTTCGCCCGAACCGTGCCCGCTGGACCCTGTGGGCGTTTGCCCTTTCCAGAGGGAGGGAGATCCCAACCTTCTGCCTCTTCCACCGGCGTCGTGTCGCCGGAGCCAGGGCGGAACGTTCCCGTGCCGGTGTTGGCGGGGCTCGGCTGCGCTTCCCGGAGCAGGGCGAGGGTTTGGCCACGTGAAGTGGCCACGAGGCGCAGGGAGGTGTCGGTGGTGGTGAGCGCTTGGCTGGTTGCCCGTGGGCAAGCAGAAACCCGAGTTATCTCCGGCAGATAAGCACCGGCAGGAAAACACGGCAGCCTGGTTTGTCTGTAAACAAGTTCTTTCGCAAAAATGTCTGCCTGGGATGACTGGCAGGGAAAGTGAGGAGCCGGGAGCGTGCCAACGTCTGGCTGAGGAACGGGGAGCGTCCGGCTGGCCACGGGAAGGAGACGCTGCAACAAATGGCTCTGCCGCTTTAAGCTGAGTTAAAACCCACACTGAGATCCACAGCACTGCTGGGCCCGAGCGCAGCCGCTCGCTACAAATATATGAAGAAAAAGCCACCAAAATAGAAAATGTCATCATCGCTCACGGGGCGGCGAGAGCCGAGCGCAGCGAGCGGTGGCAGAGTGGGACAGGAAGTCTCCTCCCCCTCCCCGGGTAGTGCTGATCAAAAGGATGTAAAGCTTGTTTACAACATGTATGCAAAATCTAGTTGGGAAGGAGTCTGAGGGCTTTGCAGACTGGGGTGCACTAGGAATGAGTGATGTGTTAATGTAGGTTAAGCCTGCAGAGCTTGTGACCCAAAGTCAGAGAATTGTGGAGCATCCTGAGCTGGAAGGGACCCACGAGGATCATTGAGTCCAGCTCCTGGCCCTGCACAGACACCCCAATGATCCTACCCTGTGCCTGAGAGCATTGTCCAAACTCTCCTGGAGCTCTGGCAGCTTTGGGGCCTGGACCATTCCCTGGGGAGCCTGGGCAGTGCCCAACACCCTCTGGGGGAAGAACCTTTCCCTGATCTCCACCCTAAACCTGCCCTGGCACAGCTCCAGCCACTCCCTGGGTCCTGTCACTGATCAGCAGAGCAGAGATCGGTGCCTGTCAAGTCATGGTCACGTTGTGCAAAGCAAGAAGAAGTGCCTGTCTCTGTGGGTTACATCCAGTGGGCTGCTTGGAATGCCCACTGGAAGCATCCTGCACCTCTGCTAACAAGCGCTGGCTGTCAGGAAATCTTCATAGTGCTCCAGGTGAATGTCAGGACCTGGTGGGGCTGCCATCCACGGGGTCATTTTCCTTGGGATGAGTGTTTTTGTAGCACTGGTGCCCGAAGGTAGGAGAGGGCATTTGGCATTGAACAGATGAAGATTTTGGAGCTGTTTCAGAGTCTGGAGCGAAATGGCAAAGGTGCCTCCAGGCTGGTGATGGATCAGGGATGGACTCTCTCGTGTTTGTGTGCATGGAACCTGGTGAGCTCTGCGCTCTGAAGTGGCTCTGTGCAGCCTTCAGCCTCACTCACCTCTCTCTGCTTCTGCCAGAGACATTTCCTTACCTCATCGGGAGTCTTAAGGCTTAATCCATTGTTTGCAAAGCTCCTTAAGATCCTTGTTTGGGAGTGCTGGAATCTGGAGGATTAAAACCAATTTATTTTTGTGTGTCTTGTATAATGTGCATCTCAAAGACTTTCCAAAGAGGGAGGAGTTGTGATCCGGATGGAGATTGCAGGTCCGGAAGGTAAACACGAAGGAGGAAGTGGCAGGGAAGAACAAAGAGGGAAAAAGCCAAAGGCTGGTTCTCTGTGGTGGAGACTTGGCTGCAAGGACAGCGAGTTTCTAGCCCTGGAGGAAAGGGCTGGATGTAGTAGAGCTGTCTCCCTCTTAATGCCACTTAAAGACCCATCTGGTCTGTGCTGCTGCCTCAGGAAGGGCAGGGCAGCTTTTCCCTTGCTGTGTCTGTTCCCTCTGATGGGGAAGCAGGAACCTCACCTGTCCTCACCCTGTCCCTTTTGTCAGCTCTTAACACCAAATAAGCTCATAAGAATTAATGTTGGTGATCTGGACAAGGAGGGATTTTTAAAACCAGGTCTAGGATGGTCAGCACTGCAGCTGTCCCTCAGGGCAGGTGCCACATCTCCAGAGCCTCGCGTGCCACGTGTCACAAGCCAGGGAAGAGGTGACACAGTGCTTTGGACACAGGTGGTGCCTTGGCTCCTGTGGGGAAGCAGAAACTGGTGATTAAGTTCTTTCCCCAGGTGCAGGCTGGAGCGTTCTGTGTAGGTGTGTTGCCATCATGTGACCCTTCACATTTTACACTCGGTGTTTTCCCGTGTGAACTTGTTTGGGGTCACAGGACAGGAGTCATAGCCTAATGTGGGACAGGTCTCCATTGGGATTTCTGGTTTGGGAGCTCACCAAGAGATGTCCTAAATCCTTGTGAGGTTACAAGCATCAAGGCAGTGGTTTCCAAATGATATCAGAGCACACCTGAGACCCTCAGGATTCTGTTGTTGAAGCCTTGTAATCGTACAGGACCTACAGGAGAGGAGAGCTTGGCAGGAGCAGCCATCAGCTGGTGCTGGTGGTACCAGTGGGGTGCAGGGGAGGCTCACATGGGGCTGGAGGTGCCCGAGCCAGTGTTGGCAGGCAGGTGTAGGTGTGGTGCAGGAAAATTCCTGAGCTGTGGGTGTGCTGGAGCCAGGGAGGACCAGCTACCAGTGCCAAGGGCTGGGAATGGGCAGCGCCCAGCCCCGCCGGGAACAGCACTTGGTGGCACTGGGACATGACAGAAGGGATGCTCTGGGTCCTGGGACACTGCTGGTGTTACGTCTTGGTGGGTTTATCCTAAACCCAGCAATATTTGTTGTTCCCAGTCCCCTGGGATCAGAACACTCTGAGTTAGGGATTCTGTGGGGAGTGGGTGGGACGGGCTCCCCGCGTGGCTTTGCGCTCGCAAGGCTAATGAGATTAAAGGAGTATTCACTGGGAGAAGAAAAGAAGAGGCTGGGGGCTTCAATGGGGCTCAGAAGCCTTGTTTCATGCATTGGGAGTGGGAAACACAGGCTATTCAGCTTAGCAAGGAGAAAGTTGGGAGCATCTGGTGGGCTGGAAGCCCGGCTGTGCCCACTGCCAGCACCGGGGCGGGGTCTGGGGGGTTTGCCTCCAAAACATCTGCTGCCCTCAGGACTGGGGTGACCTCACCCAACACCCACCCTGCTCCCCCTGTTCTGGGAGGGTTACAAATAGACATGTCTCTCCCTGCTGAAAGTAGCAGCTAAAGAAATTTAAAATCAAAAATTAAGTACCAGATTCCTTAGGAGGGTTGCTAGTGGGAGAGGAGCTCGGGTTGTGGCTGTAGCAGCCCTTGCATCTGTAAATATGTAATTAGGCTCTCCTTTAGTTATCTCTTGGTTTGAAAATACCTGCTGTGGTTGCTCTGAATCTGTAGAAATGCAAGAATTTACTTGGGGAATTTCTGTCTCCTGTTTGCTGAGATCCTGCAGCAAGTCTTTCTGGCTTTGAAAAAGTTTATTAATTTGCACTATTCTCCTGTTTTTGGTGTTCCTCACCTCTCTCCCTTGTATCTGTGACTCTCTTGCCTCATCCACTGTTCCCTCCTTAAAATCCAGTTGTTTCACACTGCAGCTCCCCTGTTCCTGTGCAGCTGGGCTTAGTACCTGCAGCTCCAGGTGCTTTTGCTTTACCCCCATGACCAGCAGGCACTCCGTGATCCAGCACTTGGTGCTGCCTTCCCTGCTTCCTGTCTCAGCTCCAAGTTACTTAATGGGAACTTGAAGTGCTGTTTGAGCTGTAGAACTAACATTTCCCTCCAAATACATTTTTCCTTTTGTTCTGCTTGATCTCGTGACTATCAAGTAGTTTAAATAAAGCTCTTTTTTGTCTCCTGCACCCTCAGCAGCGAAAGATGGGAGCTCTGAACAGAAACCAACATTTTCTCTTGCACAGCAGAGAAAGAATCCCAAACGACTGAGTTTTCCCTCCCTAGTGACCTTGTGCATCCCCCATCCCCAGGCCATTGCACTGTGATAAAGCAAATGGAATATTGTGCATTTCAGGAAGATTTTTGAATTCCTCAGGGTTAATCCATGGCACGTGAAGAGCCTTGGAGCAGAGTTTTATGAAGCTCCACTGCTGCCACTGGAGCAGTAGTGGATATTTCAGGTTTTGCTGCTGTCAGGTGTAAGCTCAGCAGGTGCAGAGCTCTGGAGCAGAGCTGCTGCAGCAGGAGATGGGCTGGGACTGCTGTAGGGAGGGACTGGGGATGTGTCTGAGAGGGAATCAAGGTCTGTGCTGCTCACAGGGGCTCTGCCTGGTGTGGGGCTGGGCTGGGACATGGCTGCGCTCGCTGGCTGAGCTGGGAAGGAACAGGCAGGGGCTGTGTTCAGGGAAGAGAAACTGGAGGTGCAGGTTGCATCAGAAACGTGCTGCTGATCTTTGTGAATGAGCAACAGCCAGTTATTCCCAGTGTCTGAGCCCCTTCCTCTGCTGGGATCTGGGGGTTCATGCCCCTCTCTTTCACTGCTCTTCCCTGGAAGTGTCCAAGGCCAGGCTGGATGGGCTTTGGAGCAATCTGCTCTAGTGAAAGGTGTTCCTGCCCATGGGGTGGAACTGCATGAGCTTTAAGGTCTCTTCCAACAGAAATCTTTCAGGGATTCTGTGTTTCAGCCCCTCTGTGCTCCAAACCAGCAGGCTGGAGATATCCATCCCTGCAATATGCCACCATGCTTTATTGTCCTCTCCTTCTTGACTTCATTATGTCTTGATCTCTGTAACCTGTTTAACATGTGTAAATACTGAAATGAGATTATCTTTAAAGAGCCCTTTATTAAAAATGTACTGACCATCCTAATCAGGAGAAATGTGCCTGTAGCTGCTTTTCTCTTTGCTGTGTTTCCACGAGTAGTGAAGGCAGCGTGGTGAATCATCTCACCGGGGCGACAGCTTGGCCTGCAAGCTGGGCAGGTTTCTTCACACACCGAGCTGACGTGATGCTCCCAGTGTGGCACGACCTGCACGGGGAGGTGGGCTTGTTCCCGTGGGAGGGTCCCAGAGACACGAGCTCTGGCTGTGTTTGCCATTTAAACATCTCCAAACCTTACTAATCTGTGAGGTGGCCCTCGGTGTGGTGAGTGTGGTGCTGGTGCCTGCTGGGCTGACATCACCAGACTTTTTTGGGTGTATGGCAGCAGTGCCAAGGGATCTGTGCCTGGTTTCTGGCTGGTTTTTGCCGGATCAGGAGGACCCAGTGGATATCCTCATCCCTTCCCATCTCACAGCAGCCCCATGTCTGAGCAGATGGAGCTGACATGGGACCTGCACCCCACTGTTGTGTCGCTAGCTCCAAGCTCCCTGCCCGGGGCTTCACCCCACAGCCCCTCCCTGGGGAGGGTGTTTAGAGCAGAGGGAGGTGGGGTACAGCCTGCCCGGGGCACAGGGAACATATCCAAAACCAGCTTTGGGCTTTGCGTGGGCATTTTGGGCCCTGCTGTGAGAGTGATGCTTGAGGGGCTCAGATGAAGCTGCCTCTCAGTGCGTGATTTAATGAGCTGCAGTTGTGGGAATGCGGTGTTCGCTGTGTAAAGCAGGGCCAGGAGGGCAGGGAGGCCATGGAGAGGCAGCCGAGGGCCCAGGGCCTCCTGAAGAGCATCCGGGGGTGCCGTGCCAGGTGTGCCGTGCCAGGTGTGCCGTGCCAGGTGTGCCCCCCGTCCCGGTCCCTGGGCAGCGGTGGCAGTCCTGCCCTGGGCAGCAGAGCCCTGTCCCCAGGCCTTGCAGGCAGCTGTGCCCGCCTGTGCCGGGATCCCGGCTTTCCCTCAGCGATTGCTGGAAAGTCCCCACGTCCATGTGCTGTTTATCACAGGCTGAGCAGGGTGGTCTCACTGCTTCTCCATCCGTGTTTATTGCTGGAGCTGAGGAGCCTTTTCCGTACGGTTCTGGCGGAGCCCTCAGCGCGTGAGGATGATCAGAGAAGGGTTTTTTTCCCCTTGTAAAATATATTCCAGCTCCAGTTTGTAATGTGGCGAGAGGGGGAGCGAGAGAAGGGAACAACAGCATTAGCGGATGTAGAAGTAGCTGGAATGAGAAGCTTTTGTGCCATTAATAACAGTCCTGGCAGGCAGCCAAGGCTGGGAGTGTGGGATTAGCCTGAACAATCAAGACTGCAGGATCAAAACAAGGAGGCAGGAACAGCGAGGTCACACTGCTGCCATCTGCGCTGCCGCAGTGGTGGGAGGGAGCGGAAGAGGGGGATGCGCTGGAGGAGCGGTGCCGATAGCGCGGGCAGCGGGGGGCCGCCGCCCCCAGAGCGGCCCCGCCGGGGGCTCCGGCCCGGGGCCTTCACCTCCGCCGCGCCGCAGGCGCTTCCCGAGCCCCGCGGGGGAAGGCGGCTGCAGCGTGGCCGTGTTAGGAAATGGCTTCTGAAAAACCGGCGGCGGCTCGTTGGGGCTGGGCCGAGCGGCGCTGGGGGGGTTTGGGATGGGGGGCCGGTGCCCGTGGCTGGCCCCAGCCTGTTTGTGACTCCATCTGGTGACCCGGCGGTGGCAGAGGTCAGCGGCCGCAGCTTTGTGCGGGTGAAGGGGCCGTGTCCCTGCCCGGTGTGGGGGCGAGCCGGCCTTTCCGGGGGCTTTGCATCGCCGTTCCCCAGGAGCGGCTGGAGATTGCAGCTGAAAGGCGATTTTTGAAGCAGATGGAGGCAAATCTTGTTCTGCTTCGCTCTGGCCTCCATCAGCCTTTGCTGGAAAAGCTTCCAAGAGTATCAGAGGCAAAAGGATTCGCGTCAGTTGTGCCGCTTCTCCTCTCTTTCTCTCTGACCCAGTAAATCTCGCTGTCCTGTGAATGTAAATACAAAAGCTGAAGCGCGAGAGAAGCAAAGCAGTGTCCCGCAAACAGCCTCCCAGCTCTTGCTAAAAATATCTCGGTGCGGTGCAGTAACTCCCAGGCATTCTTTTGTCTGACTGCTTTTGAATTCCCTAATTGAAGTTGGTTGGAGGGCAGTGCACCAGCTTCCTGAATAGCTCAGATGTTGATTGTGAGTTAAAAAACAAGAGCAAAATTGTTTTCCCTTTGTGCCGCCGCTCTTTTATTTACCTTCCCCCCCCCTCCCCTCCCCTCATTTTTAATCTCTGTATTTTTTTTTCACTCGCAATTTTATTTTGTGAGACAACCGCATGAAATCTGGCTGCGGGGAAGGGGCCGGGAGGCAGCGAGCAGGAAGACACAGTTTTGGGTACGTGATGCCACGTGCACCTCGGAGCTGGGGCTCCTTCGGAAACATCCGGGCTGGCGCAGAGATGCCCTGCAAATGGAGCTTAACGTAGTAGGAAATGTTAATAATATTCCTAATTGCCTACTAATAACTGAATCTGTGGAATTTGGCAGCAACTGGGATACAGTTTTCTCCTGCAATCTGTCCATTCCCTCCAGAAAGAGCAGAGTTGCTTCCCTGACACACAGCAGCAAATCTTGAATTCACTGGAGGTACTGGGGGGAGCTTTCCAGGTTCCATGTGGCCTCAGACCCATCCATGGAGCTTTCAAGGGTGCTTCCCTGGATGAAAACTGCCATGTTTTGGTCCAGCACTCCAGATTTAACAGAGGAAGGAGAAAACCAGGCTGTTCCCCTCCTTTCTGCCTTTTTTTGTGTTATTTTTCATTTAGACCTGGAACCTGAGAAATCCAGGCGTTCCCAAAACGCTGCTGGAAGCACACACAGTGTGTACAGTTGACTCTCCTGGCCATCCAGGGATAGTTCCTGGGCTCCCATGGGGACAGGGAGGAAAAGTTTGTGACAAGTCTTGACCAGTCCAAGAATCTTCCCAGAGTATTGGCATAAATGAAATAAATTGGAATATTGGGTAAAAGAGATGAACCACAAATGCTCTGGCAATCAGACACAGACATTGTTTTTACCTTATGAGATTAAAGGTTTGAAATTGTGATGGAGGTTGGAGGGAAGCTGAATCAGATGCTGCTTCAGGAGCTAGAATTTATTCAGGCTCTCCGTGGTGGGAGACATTTCATAGCCGCTCAGCAGCAGCAGAAAAACAAGCACAAATTTTTCTGTCTTCAGGGATAACTGCAGTGAGGCCTGTGGGGGAGGGCTGTGCCAGGATGGAATACCTCCCTGGAAAAACCTCCCCATCCCCTGCACCAGGCCCCAAAACTCCTCCTGCACATGGGGATAGGGCTGGGCTGGGGGGCCCTGGGGGAGCCAGGCTCCTCCGGCGCTTTCCTTGGGAATGGAGCACCTTCCTGGTCTGCCACACACTAACCCAAGATGCTGCACACAGTGAGCGGGCAGCCGGTGAGCCTGGTGTGCTGCTCCTGCTCTGCTGTGCCAGGAGGATGAGCCTGGGAAGAGCAGAGTCCTGCCTGCACTCACCCTGCTTTTGGTGTGGTGATGGGAACTGGGTGCCAAATTTCACCCCCTTTCCTTGCTGCTCTTCCCACAGGCAAATGGACTGTGCAGCAGAGAATGCCCTTAGGGATGCCCCATCCCTGGAAGTGTCCCAGGCCAGCTTGGACAGGGCTTGAAGCAGACTGGTCTCCCTGCCCATGGCAGCAGGTAGAGCAAGATGAGCTTTAAGGTCCTTTCCAACCCTGACCATCCTGGGATTCTTCAATTGTCCAAAACCTCCCTTCCTGTCAGTGCCTGCTGCTTGTGGGAAGTGTGGAAGTGGCTTGGTGGCGTGGGGCTGGATCCGAGCAGTGGAGCCGCAGCTGGGCTGTGGGACTGGAGCAGGATCACGGCACCACGGTCGTGTCCCCTCCACTCAGCTCCCAGGTTAACGTTTAACCTGTCTTAGTTTCAGTCCCTGGAGTTGTTTGGTGTTTCAGGGCACTTTGTGTGGCTCTAAGCAGCTCTTTGGAGAGGCTGGGCTTATCAGCTGCGCAGGAATGTGAAGAATTCATGGGGAGGAAGATGAGTTTTCCCTTTCCCAGTGGAGGGAAACCAAGCTTGGGCAGGTGACACGGTGATGTTTTGTACACACGGCAGCTCCTGGCTTTGGGAGCCTCCGTTCACTTTCCACCTGGCCAAAACATTTTGCTCTGACTGTTAGAGGGGAGAGAGCTCCAGTGGAAAAGTTGACGCAGCCTTATCTGCGGCGCAGCCTCTGCGATAGAGGAATCCGAGCCCTGGCTTATGTCAGGCTGGAAGCTCTCCCCTTCCCTTCCAGCAAACTGCATTCCGTTGCCTTGGAGCCGCTCCTTCATCGGGGGCACATCCTTCAAGGAGTGTGGTCAAGAATAGGGGCCTGGGTTCATTTTAAATACATCTTGAATTCCCCCATGGCTCTCTTTGTTAGCCCAGTGTCTTGTGAATGGTCCTCCTTGGAGTGCCACAGCATTCCCAGCATCCCTCCTGCAGAAACTTCAGCCCTTGCCTTCAGCGTGCAATTATTCTTGCAGGAGTCATTCAGGTCATCCGTTCTCCTCGTGCAGTAAGTGACGCTTCTACCCATGACTGATGCTGAACATAGTCCGGGGTCACCTTACCCGGCGCTCGGTGCCCGAGGCTGCTGTGGCAGCGCGCGTGAACGGGCTCCCGAGCTTCCTGCCGGCGGTTTGTTAGCAGGGAATAAACCCTGGAGCTGTTTGCCAGCAGTGCCCAGACCCCCTCGCTGGCGCAGTGGGGCTGTCCCGGCTCAGCCTGCTGAGGGGGAAGGCGCCGCTCCCCTCGCGCCATAACCCCCATAACTGACCCCAACCAGCGGCTCCGGGGTCAGGCTGACATCTGGCACCAGGGCCAGCAGGGGAGGGAGGGGGAATGCTGCCTGGAAGGGAAGGAGCTGGATGAGGAGGGGAAGGGAAGGGGGGAAGGACAGAGCTGGGAGCTCCTGGAGCTCCAGGGTGAGACATTAGGCAGGAGAAGGGGCAGGATCTAATGCTCAGTGATTTTTGCGAGCGGCCGAGGGCTGGCTCGGGGCTAAGGGCAGCTTGTTTGCAGTGAGGCACTGCAGATAACAACAACAACGACAAGGGGGACAGTTAATTGCCATCTCTCCATCACGCCTTGCTCTGCGTTTGTCTCGGGGCAGGATGTGTTCGCAGATGGATTTTGGAAGTAGCCGGGGATCAGATGTGTTTTGTTCTTTGGTTTTGCTCACTGTCGGTGCTTGGTGACGCGGAGCTGCCTCTGCCTTCAAAGGCCATGGTTAATGTTACAATTTCCTTCCTGCTATGAGCTGCTGTTCTCTCTGCTCACACCTTTCTGGAAGCCTTTCAGGCTACAGTATTCCCTACTTGGTTTTGTATTACATGAGTCTTTTTCTGGAAGAGTTGAGATTTTTTTTTTTTTGCCTTTTTTTTTTTTTTCTTTAGGTACATAAAGGAATAATATTCTGTTCACCTGCTAAAACCAGCCCAAGGTTTCAAGAGGCCAAGCCTGCTGTGGTGTGTTCTGGTGAGGGAAAACATTGCCCCAAGTGGAGAAGCTTTTGCTGCTGAAGCAGAGCTTTAGGGTTGATGGTGTGTTGTCCGGGTCAAAATCCTCTCCCCTGGCTCTTGGGGTGAGGATTCCCCTGCTCCCAGCTTCCATCCATTTCTTCATGGAAAGGGTTGTCAGGCATTGGAAGGGCCTGTCCAGGGAGGTGGTGCAGTTCCCATCCCTGGAGGTGTTCAAGGACTGATGTGAACATGGCACTCGTGCTCTGGGCTGGGTGACAGGGTGGCGTCAGTCACAGTTTGAACTCAATCTTGAGGGTCTCTTCTTTTCCAGCCTGAATGATCCTGTGATTTGGGAGTTGCCTGAAAAGCCCCCATCCCGTTGCACGCACTCTGTAGACAAACAGGGCTGTTGTACCTCTGACAGCTGCCAGTTTAATGCTCTGCAGTTGCATTTCCTTGCAGGAGGCTCAGCCTCACAAGGCAGCTTAGGACAGAAAATCCAGGTTCCATTAAAAACCATTGGAAATGAGTTCCCAGGTTGTTCTAAGGTAAATCAATAATGCCTGTAATCTCCCTGGCTGGACTGAGTGACCGAGCCAACAGTTCATTTAACCACATTTTATTTTTTAAAGCACTTTCAAAATCATTCCTGTTGATTCTGACTTCTCACTCTGAATTGCTGTTATGAAATTCTCGGGCAGCGTTTGGTTCTGAGTGCTGCCAAAACCTTGGTAATTCCCTCAGCCCCGTGCCTGGGAACTGGAGTCACTGCAGGGCTGAGCCTGCACTGGCTCCAAGGGAGCCACAAAATCCCTGCAAGTTTGGGAGTGGTGCTGCTCTGGAGAAAGACAGCTCCTTCTCAGTGCTGCACTAATGGGTCTTGCTGATTTTTAATGTATTTCTAATCAGCTTTAATAAGCGACTTGTCCTTTCTGAGAGCAAATACTCCAAACTTGTGAACCTTCCAAGCTAAATGGGAGAAAGAGTTACAAATGGTGGTTTTTTTGGTACAGATTTGAGGCTATTCAATCAATTTTTGTAGTACTTTGTCATGATAGTCATCTTTTTGATTCTCTAGGAGCCTTGCAACCAAGTTTATCATCTGATGGAAACTCAGCCTTATTTAACAGCATTGCCAGGTACTGAAATAATGTCTTGAATGGGGTAAGACTTGGCTTGATATAGGGCTGTGGTCGTGGAAAACCTGTAATTCCTCCCCCCCTGGTTATTACTATCAGATTTTTCTCTTTAGCTGTGGCACAGAGAAGACTGAGTTGCTGGAACACGAGCACTGCTAATTTAGTCAGTGGGTACGTTACGAACGTAGAGTCTGTGTGTTCAAACTGTTCCTGTTTTTTTTTTTTTTTTTTTTTTTTTTTTTTTTTTTACTTAATAAGTTCTCCAGATAGTTGCCATGGAAATAATCCTGGATTCAGGGAGGATGTGAAGGCCCCGAAGATGCGGCGCGGTGGCAGCCGCGTGTGGTCTGCACGTTCTGGGCTTGGCTCAATGACACAACCCAGTGTTGTGACTGCCTCTGGGGTGGGAACCAGCTTGTTCCTCCCGTGACTGTCCCAGTTCCCCCTTTTGGCTTTTTGGGTAGAATCTTCCTGATTTTCATAGCACAGAAAAGTTGAAGAAAAGCCTCGCTGCTGGTTTCAAGGCTAATTGTTTTTCTGTCTTGTCTTTGCCTGAATCACGCTAATGTGAAAAGGTTCGGATGTTGCTTTTGCCTCACCTGGGCCTCTCTGGCTGCTGGGGGTCTGTGCAAAATTTGGGGAGATTCCCCTTGCTCCACTCCTGGGAGTGATGCTGGATGGGGCCTCAGCTGGAGCCTCCTCTGGGTCCCTGTTTGTGCCACAGAAGAACAAATCTGCTTCCTCTGGGCCTGAGTTTTCTTGTTCCACAACTTCCTTGTTGTGCAGATGTTGTGTTTTTGGTGAAATCTATGTGTGTGGTTTCCAGGCACCGTCATCAGAATGTGTTTTGTGTGGCTTAAACCAAACCTGGGCACTCCTGGCTTGCAGTGAGGCTGCCAATCCTAATTGCAGGAAAATTCAGATTATTTTCCTGGCTTCACAAGACTTGAGAAAATGGCTTATTATTTAAGCTGGAATTGACTGCAGTTTATGGCATGAGACAGGTATTTGGATCCTGTTGATCTGTGGGGCAGGACCAAGCACAGGAGCTGCCAAAGTAGTTCTTCTTGTACCAGATTTCTGTGAGAGTAATATCCAGGAGAAGCATCTCCTGCACTGATGGAGTCCCTGAGTCACAGAATCCCAGGCTGGTTTGGGTTGGAAGAGACCTTAAAGCTCATCTGTTCCAACCCTGCCATGGGCAGCGACACCTTTCCATTATCCCAGGGTGCTCCAGACCCTGTCCAATCTGGCTTAAGCAGCTACAGTTGAAATTTAATTGCTTTAATGTTGATATCAGGCCAAATGAGTGACGTATTTCCTGAGTCTGAAGAGTTGTTGTGGTAGGTTTAATTTTGGGCGAACAGTGGAGGAGGTGTGTTGTTAAATTGTAGAGACAAAGCCTTGGAGAGCTGTTTTCCTGCATGGTGGCCCAGTACAGTGGGACACTGCCCCTTCCTCAGTGGTGAAATACAGGTGGATTACAGAATGGTTAGGGTTGGACGGGACCTTAAAGCTCACCTTGTTGCAGACCTTGTCTGTGCACTTTCAATTGTAGCTGTAGCAACAACGTATGAAAGATTTTCCTTTCTCAACATATATCTATATATTAACCTTTTTTTCTGGAGAGTGAAGTGCCCTTTCTCCTCCCCCCCTCTTATTTGCATCTGTTATTGAGTAGCTCTTGCTGGAATGTGTAGGAAGCCATGCAGCGCAGCCTGCCCTTCGTGTGGCACGGAAATGGAGACGGAGATCCCGTGGCTCCGCCGCCGTCCCACCTCTCACCCCAAACCCGCCTGCCCTGGATCCCTCTGTATCTCAGTCCAGTGACCAGGGGAATCTCAAAGGCAGGTTCAAAACAGCCAAGTCAGCACCTTAACAAAGATGACTGAGGCCCCACCAGCTTGCAGTAGACCCCACCTCCCCATTCCTATTCCTATTCCAGGCAGCAGCTCTGCATCCTTTTACGCTGCGCTGGGTGTATTAAATTAGGGAGCAGAGTGACAGCTGGGCAGGAGCTGGGAACAATGCAGATAAAGTTGGCTTTCAGTGCTGTGACCCTCTCCAGGCTGCACGCCAGGAGACTATAAATAATTGATAGGAGCAGCCACCCTGGCCAGCACGCTAATGTACCGCGCGGCTCCGGCGGCGAGCGGAACTGCGCTCCCCATTACATCACCCGGGCTCTCCGACCGGCAATGTCATTTCTCTGCTTTTAAATAATAAATTGCACTGGGAGTTGAAACACTCCTTCGCCCCATTCAAGCCTACCGGGGTGTGCAACTACACAAATGAATTTTACAGACGGTAAAATAAATTTTGTATCAAGCTGAAGAGAATTCCTCGTGGGAGGAGTTCGGCTCCGAGGACTCGCCCCTGATCGACGATGGGTTATGGGGATCAAAGGCAGCTCTTGGTGGTGTTGGATCATGACTTTGAAGCTTGACTTGGGGTCACTGATCTAAGTTCACGGGTGGTTTCGGGGGTAAAGTTCTCTGGTGTTGTCAGTCAGAAAATTCCCCTTGGCCGGGGCCGTGTCCGTGAGCGAAGGCGTGCGAGTGGCGCGCGCCGGCTCGGCTTCCGCTTCCAACGGCTGGAGCTTCCCAGCAGTGAAAACAGCCTGATGTAACACAAACCCTGAGATCTTTCCCTTGAGTCTGTCTGTAACCTCCTGCTTACCCACAGACATGTGGAGAAAAGCTATAATGTGCTTTGGCTGATCATAGAATCAGGGAATGGTTTGGGTTGGAAGGGACCTTAAAGTTCATCCAGTTCCACTTCTGTCATGGGCAGGGACATCTTCCACTAGACCAGGTCATTCCGAGCCACATCCAACCTGGACTTTCCAGACTCTGGGAACAGTGACTCTGACCACAGGGAGACACTTTACTGGTGCACCTTTGCAGCTTTTTAAGCTCATTTTTGTGGGGCTCCAAGGATTTTGAGAATATAATTAAAAGAAATAAAACCTGTGAGTACTAGACTAGAATCCACAAGCAGTAGGAATTGGGCGGGTTGTGGCGCCTGATTCCTGATAAATTAGTGGAGAATAGATAGAGAATCAAACCAGAGAGGAGTCAGCTGTTAGTATGGAAAAAATGAGTGAAATTCTGGGAAAACCGAGAGCAAGGACCTGCAGTGCATGACCAGAGCAGCAGGACACAAAGGTAAAAGATACTTTGCTCTGCACTGAATATGAGGTAGAGTCACAGAATCCTTTAGGTTGGGAAAGACCTTTAGGTCATTGAGAGCACCTATTCCCCCAGCACTGCCAAGGCCACCCCTAACCCATGTCCCTAAAGTGCCACATCCACACAGTTCTTAAATCCCTCCAGGGATGGTGACTCCACCACTGCCCTCTAAAGATATTTGGGACTTCCAGGAATTATCTGTCCTGTGAGTGCGTCTTGCAAGTCTCAGAATCTGTGCTGGCTGACTGAAAAGGGTTGGTTTCTCACCTTCCAGAGAAAGGGACTTAGGGAATGATGATTTCCAAACCAGGAAGTGAGCGATGGTGCAGAGCTGCCCAAGGAAGCGTAAGCTGCTTACGGTGGATTAGATGAGTGCCTGCTTAGCTCTGCAATTAGAGAGGGAGATGGTGTGATAAATCATGAGTAACCAGCTTACCTGTCCCGTGATGTTGTTTATCTCTGGGCACATGTGCTCCAGTTTCCATAGGTGGTGGAGCATCTGCTTTTGAAAGAGTAGGTCTGGAAAGGAGGATGTGCTTTCCATACAGTTTTCTGGAGTTTCTTTGCTACCCTTGAAGATCAGGTTTGCCCTGCAGTGAAGCTCTTTCCAGAGGAGCCCAGATGTGTGTCACTGAATTAGGGTCACACTGCAGGGCTGGTTTGTGTTTTTCAGGAGGTCCTGGGCTCCTGGTCCGAGGCCACGGCCCATGAGGGTGGTGGCACCAGCTCTTCTCGAGCCCATCCCTTGTCCTACTGCTGCCATCCACGAGCTGCCCTGGGGTGGCACCTCACGGAAGGCAGGACAGGCCATGGGAGGGGAAGGTGTTTTCCGGGCATGCTGAGCTGCAGCAGCATCTCGGCCTTGCACAGGCTCCGGGGAGGATCCCGTGCTCTTCAGCTGCTGCTGTTCACTCCAGCTGCACGGCGAGAACGGCCTGCGCAGCTCTGGGGTGTTGCTGACGTTGCTCTGTAAATACTCTGGACACAGGAAAGCTTTTATTGGCATAATGTGTGAAATACTGAAACTGTTCCTTGCTGGTGCTTGAGCTCTGGGTTATCCACCTGCCTGTGCCTCCAGCCAGTCCCTGCCAGCCTTTGGTGCTGGGAGGACACAAATCCCACCACCAGCAGTGCAGAGCTTGCTTTTTTCCCATCCCAGGAACTCTGCCATATCCTCCCTGCATCAGCAGTGTCTCCTCCATCTCTCCCAGGTGTACAGCTTAGCAGACACATTCAAAACACTGCAAGATTTTGGCTGGCTTTGGAGAACTGGTTGATGGGAGAAGTGATTCTTTTCCAGGAAACCAGTGCAGCCTGTGCATGGTGTTGTAAGCAGTGTGACTGTGGTGCTGTTGTAATTGGTCCTTTCCCAGGTGATGGTGGCAGGTGACTTGTGCTGGCTGTCCCTGGGGGATGGTGCTCCTCAAACTGAAATACCCATCTGGAATTTTAGGGTCTTTGTGAAGATCTGACTCAGAAGGCTCAGAGGTGCACAAACCGTGATATGGATACTGATATGGGGCTTCCAAAGTTAGGGAATAGGGGATAAAGATGATCATGGAATCCTAGACTGGTTTGGGTGGGAAGGGACCTTAAAGATCATCCAGTTTCACTCCTGCCATAGGCAGGGACACCTTCCACTGTCCCAGGGTGCTCCAAGCCCTGTCCAGCCTGGCCTTGGACATTTCCAGGGATCCAGGGGCAGCCACAGCTTCTCTGGGCACCTGTGCCAGGGCCTGCCCACCCTCACAGGGAGGAGTTTCTTCCCAGTGTCCCATCTAACCCTGCCCTCTCATCCCAGGGAGCTGAGGACATGCTGGTAGCCTCAGCAGGACAGCAGCGAGCAGGAGATGCTGCTCCACCTCCTTGTGTGGGACATCCATCAGCTGGTTCCCGTGCTGATCAGCCTGCTGGCCCCATCCCCTTCTTCCCCTGTGCCTGCCAGGAACTCCATCCTTCCCTGCAGCTCACCTTCCTGAGCTCAGGAAAGGGCCGGTGCTATTCTTAGCAGCTCAGCAGAAGACGCAGGCAAGAGCCTTTGATGGAGGGAGCAGGAGTAACCATGGCAGTCTCCCGGAATGGGGAGCCGTGGATTACAGACATTAAAAGGCATAGAGCAAATAGCAGGATTATCTTTCCTGGTGGTTTTCTAGTGAGCAGAAGGCACTACTTGATTTCCACGTTTAGGTGAGGCACTGAAAATTACCTGCAGTTAAAAAATAATGCTAATTAAATTCAGATGCAATAACGATTAACACTGCTGATCTCAGTGCACTGGATTTCCTTGCGGCTCTAATTGACAGAGAAAAAGCCCCGACCCTACCTGGGAAAAGGAGGGGGGTTTTTGCTTCTGGCTCCGTGCAGGATCCTCCTTCTTGTGCAGTTGTCAAGTTTGCATTTCCCCTTTCCCTGCCTTATTATTTTTATTTTTAATGCAAGGCACTTCACAGAATCACGAAATCATTGAGGTTGCAAAAGACCCCCAAGATCATCGAGTATGACTGCTCCCCACCTTGTCACCAGAGCACTGAGTGCCATGTCCAGTCATTCCTCCAGGGATGGGGACTCCACCACCTCCCTGGGCAGCCCCTGCCAATGCCTGACTGCCCTTTCCATGACAGAATTCTTCCTGATGTCCAACCTGAACCTTCCCTGGCACAGCTTGAGGCCGTTTCCTCTTGTCCCGTCTCTGTTCCCTGGGAGCAGAGCCTGTCCCCTCCTGTCAGGGAGCTGTGGAGAGTCAGAAGGTGCCCCCTGAGCCTGTTTTTCTCCAGGCTGAGTTCCCCTGCTTCCCTCAGCCTCTCCTGGTGCTGCAGCCCCTTCCCAGCTCCGTTCCTTTCTCTGGACACTCTCCAGCAAAATCAGAGGAGCTGGATGTGCCAGTCCCTTTGCCGGTGACCAGAGCCAGGATCGGGGAGCTGCCCCGCAGGTTCCCCGTGCCCGTGGGTGGTGGGTGCTCACAGCGAGCCCCAGCACCTCCTGCCCTGGCCAGAGGGCCCCGTGTGCTCCTCCTTGCCTTGGTTCTCCGGAGGAGAGGGGAAGCAGCCGCGTGGTTTGGGCCTCTCCCGCAGCTTCGCTTAGCATGCGAGCGGTGTTCTCCGCACAGCGAATTCCGCTTTCAACCTCCGCGAGTGCCGAGGCTCTGCCTAAATGGGCCTGCTAAAGATATTTTTTGACATTTGAAAATCCTATTAAGGCCGTTTCTCTGTCTCCCCTCGCTCCCTCCCCGCTGCCAGCTCACCACGGAGGCTCTGCAAAGGTTTCTTTAGGAGGCCGGGTCACGTCCTGCACAACAGGCCTCGGGAATATGGGTCACAACCAGACGAGGGGAACAAAAACTATATTGTCCTCGTGTCTTACACTGATGGCTGATTGAGGGACTCCCTGAACGGACAGTTTGGGGTCTTAATGAGGTACCAAACATGAGGTAATTCAGAATGTGCCCCTTTCAGGCCGCCTGCTCGGCGCACGGCCGGCCAGGAGCGGGTTCCTCGCTCCTGCTCCTGCTGCAGCTCCTCTTTTCCAAGGGCACAGTTTGGTGTTTCAGCACGTCCTTGGAGCACAGTTTGCCATGGTTCCCGTTCCTGCGTGACTCACTGGTAAAGCCCATGAGCACATTGTTGATTTTCTTATTTACAAATAATTCTCTAAGTTGAAGCTGTTACTCATTGACTTTAAAACGCAGGGCTGGAGGCTGGAGCTTGTCCCTTCAGCCTCATATTGCAGCTTCTTCTCCAGGCTCTGTAAAATTAAATTTAAAGAAGGATTTCTATCAAATCCTCATTTTCTGGGAAATTCCTGAAACTGAGAGCAGCCTGCAGTGGGACAATCACCAGTTGTGCTGGTAGGTGTGTAATTACCCAGGTTTTGGGGAGCGGGGATGCAAACAAGTTTGCATACATTGAATTACAGGCGGTGTTTTAATAGTATGTTTTTTAGGTCTTGGCTTAGATCCAGAATTTTTTCGTGCTATTATCCTCTATTTACAGCTTTCAGAAATCAGCTGATGTCACTGCACATATGTTTAGAGCCGTTGCTAAGGTGATTAGCTCCAGAATTCAACGCCTACGCAGCGCTGATGAAAGGCTGAGAAACTGCTCGGCAGCGTCTGTTCAGAGCTTTGTCGGCTTCAACTATTAAGAACCATAAAACAATATTACCCAATTTTAGGGTAAATACGTTGGCCTTGACTGATAATCGTGCATCAGGTTCTACAGGAGCAGAGGCTTTATCTGGCACGTTTAACTAAGCCTGGGAACGTTTTTCGCTGGGAAGGTGTTTTAAAATCACCCAGTTCCTCATTTCCATGAGCCTGTGCAGGGTTGTGAGTTCAGGGTTTCCTCTGCCAGGAGGTGACAATCCAGGCCCAGGCCACATGTCCATTTTCTGTCCTATGGGCAGGGACACCATCCACTATCCCAGGGTGCTCCAAGCCCCATCCAACTCTCACCACCCTCACAGAGTAGAATTCCTTCCCAATATCCCATCCATCCCGGCCCTCTGGCAGTGGAAGCCATTCCCTGTGTCTTGCTCTTCCAGGCCATTGTCCAAAGTCCCTCTACAGCTCTCTTGGAGCCCCTTTAGGCACTGGAAGGGGCTCTAAGGTCTCCCCAGATTCTTCTCCTCTCCAGGCTGGACACCCTCAGCTCTCTCAGACCCAGCAGGACCCAGTCTCTGGTGGGAGTCTGTCCTCTGGAATAGAAATGAAATTTACCTTGTTTACCTTCCTCTCCCCTTGTAGACAGTGATACCAAGTTAGCTTTCTCACCTGAACTGGGATCCTCTTACCTGCCCAGCTCCTGCTCCCAGAGCAGCAGGAGAATACCTTTATTCATGGTGCAGAAGCCATGGAATACAATCAAGCTGCCCACAGTCTACACCAAAAATGGGCTACCAGGTTACATTTTATAGGTGAAAACTCTATTTTGGTTTAAATGCATGTGGAATATTTTCTTTGCAGTTCAAGGCATGTTAATGTCCTTAAAAAATCAAAAATTTAAAATCTACCATTTAAACTGCAGAAAGATGTAGATATAGATGTATTTTTGCCCCAGTCATCTAGTGCACAGTATGTATTGTAGATGTTCACAAGCATTTTTTTCCCCTGGGAGTTTGCTTCTCCCCCACTGATTATTTTTTCCTTTCCTTTTTTAAAGGAATCTGGCTAAGGCTTGACCTAGTTTGGCTGTCATCACACCGTGAACAGTGCAAGCCTTCACCTAACATAGCTCCCTATATTTTTGTTCCGTAGGCTGTGCAAAAATAGCCACGCACAGCCAACAGCTGGGGGTGAGCAGCAGCACAGGGTTTGCAAGGAGCAGGGCGGGGAAGGTGCTCTGGCATCAGGGATCTCTCCAGGAGCAGACACTGAGCCTCATCAGTGGGATGGCAGCCTCAAGGGCGGCTGTAAAAGAGGAGGAGGGAGAGGGACTTCGGGCAGGGGCCTGAGGGGGACAGGACAAGGGCTTCCCACAGCTCTCTCCTGCATCCCCTCGAAGCTGGGACATTTAACAGCTCCCACAGAGCCTGTCCCATGGGTGGGTGACATGGGGACCTGCGTGTGGCAGGGGGGTGCAGCCCTGCTGGAGATTTGAGCTTTCGCTCTGGGAATCCAGATATAGCTCCGTGTGATCAAGTGCTCGCAAAGAAATGGAGTAATCCATACTTGGGGCAAGTCCAGGGCTTAAAATTCCTAACAGCCTCTTTCCCCGGCTCGCAGCGTGTCCTGCACTGAAGGGTTAGGAGAGTCAAGGTCTTCGCTGCTGATGGTTTAATTTGGACAATGAGCATCACTTAAAAGTGGCATTTTACTGCATTCGTTTCACTCTTACTTTCCAAAGAATCCTTGTGATCCATTCAGGCTCCTCCCTTTGGATGCTAATGGACTTCTGCTGGGATTTTGTTGTTCCTGCAAAGCACCGGGGTCCCATGTGCAGGGGCTGGGGCTGGAGAGCTGCTCTGCCCTGAGACAATGCCCCCATTCAGGGCTCGGCTCGAGGGGAGGGGAGGGGCAGTGCTGATGGCAATTAGTGTGCAAAGCCGGTCCTAATCGATGCCTTGGCTGGGTGTCCAAAGTGCTGAGCTGGTCCTTCCATGCTGCACGTTTCTGCACTAAATTAAACCTGTTCCTCGGGCACTTTTTAGAAAGCAAGGAAAAAGAATAATTCCCGGTTCACCTCTCAGCGAGAGCAGAGCATCTGCAAGAATCGTGGTGGGAGAGAGTGGCCACAGCTGGTTGGGACCAGCCTTTTTTGGAAGTAAAACCTGCTACGAATAGTGCTTGGTCCTCACATCCTTCATCTGTGGGGTGGAGGACTGGCTGTAGTGGGAGAGCAAAAGGTGCTCCCACGGGACGAGGGGGTTGTGAGGTTGGTGAGGGAATACCATAAGTTGTGCAGAAAAGCTGTGGCTGTCCCTGGATCCCTGGAAGTGTCCAAGGCTGGATTGGATGGGGCTTGGAACACCCTGGGATAATGGAAGGTGCCCCTGCCCATGGCAGAGGGTGGAGTGAGATTAATGTCCCTTCAACCCAGAGCATTCCAGGATTTTGTGGTTTAATTTGTTATTGTACAGAGGACTGAACAAGCCATGTTTTGCTATAACTCCAATGCCAGAATTTCTAGTATATCCCAGTATTGTGGGACAGGCTGTGTGTGGCAGGGAAGCCTGTCCTGCACAGCTCCAATGTGTCCTGGCACAGTGTGGCACCTGTGACATCCTGCATTTCACAGGAAACCCCCTGGCTCGTCCATATCCCAGTCTGTCCGTGCCCTGCTGCTCAGACCCGAAGGAAACAATCACACTTTGTGTTTCACAAGCTGTTTTTAATCTCTTGGCTCAATCCCAGTCACGAGGCTCTGAGGTGAAAGGGCTTAGAGAGACCGACAGGAGTCGTGACCATCCCCATCGGCACCGGGAGGTGGCTGCCAGGGATGCAGAGCTGGAGCGGCCAACCCGTGTGATCCCCTGTGCCAGGAGCTGCAGGAGGTTGCTCTGCTGCCTGGGTTGGCCTTGGCAATGGTCTGGAATGCAGCAGGCCCCCTGGTAGGAACAGGAGGCTCAGGAGAACCATCTCTGATGGCTCCTGGTGGGGTCTCTTGGTCAGTGGCGTTTGAACCACTCATGGCTGATGTGCGGCCTTAAGGAGTTTCTCACTTGTGCTGTGTTGTGGCAAGGGCTGTTTGACCTCTGACAGGTGATGGATTAGTCTGGAAGTGGGAGCTGGGGACCTGGCCCTCAAGTCCCACCACGCTGAGCTGCCACTCTTGGGAGCATCAGTATGGAATCATCACAGAATCATGGAGTGGTTTGGGTTGGAAGGACCTTAAAGTCCATCCTGTTCCACCCCCACCCACGGGCAGGGACACCTTCCACTAGCCCAGGTTGCTACAAGCCTCCTTTAGCCTGGCCTTGGACACTGCCAGGGACCCTGGTGGGTGTCACAGCTTCTCTGGGCGCCCTGTGCCAGGGCCTGCCCACCCTCACAGGGAAGAGTTTCTTCCTTATATCTGATTTGAATTTCTCCTCTTTTAGTTTAAAGCCATCACCCTTTGTCCTGTTGCACCAGGAAGGTTTGTCCCCATGTTTCTCATGGGCCCCATTATGGATTGAGAGGCCATTTAAGGATTTGCTAAAATGAGTGAATAATAATACAATTATTTACAGATTGTTGGCAGGTATAATTCCTACACGGGGGCTACATTCAGGTGTCCTTTAAACCTGAGCCTGCCATGACTGCCTGGAGAGGAGCTTGTGCTCAGAGCACATTGGGGATAATTGTATTTGGAGTGGAGTTTTCCTTGGACTTCATGCAGTTGTTCCCTTCTGCATGGAAGGTGGGGTTGAATGGGAACAGTGAAGCCCCCGTGTGCTGGGGCAGCTGCTGGAGATGTTTCCAGCTCCAGCCTCGCTCTCCGATGGCTCAGCACACCCACCCCAGGTGATGGGGCTGGTGCAGCACAGTGGGTGGGATGGGGTGGGATAGACTTTCCCCGTACGGCACCGAGGCGTTAACATTTTCCCTGGAATTTTAAATAAATCTCTTCATGTGCAGGCTGGGTTGTGACTCACACCCTTGGGCTGATGGCAGCAGCAGCGTGGTGAGCTCGCACTAAAATGAGGACAGAACTCAGCTTCTTAAGGCTGGTCACGTGTTAAAGATGCAAAAGGATGTAAAGATGCAAAAAAACAAGGATGGGAGAGAAAACCAGCGGGTGGAAGTGTCCTGATCCAGCAATTTCCATCCATCCAGAGTAATGAGGGAATGGAAGTAACTTCCAGCTCTGGACCTGCAGTGTTCCCTGCTCACACACGCTTATGGACACTGTGTTATGGCCCAGAACTAGAAACAGGTGCCTTTTAGCATTAGAAAGGCAGAAAATCACCCCTCTCGTGGTGTGAAGGTCCTGCCTGTGCTCTCGAGA
Source organism: Motacilla alba alba (assembly GCF_015832195.1). Lineage (NCBI taxonomy): Eukaryota > Metazoa > Chordata > Aves > Passeriformes > Motacillidae > Motacilla > Motacilla alba. The sequence continues at coordinate 19,871,100 of NC_052026.1, read as the reverse complement.
AATGCTGAGTGTGTCTTTAAATGGAAGAGGGTGGAAATGGTGTTGTGGATGATCTTTGATTCCACTTAGACTATGGAAGACTGTACTGCTGATTTAAAAAAGGAGAAAAACCCATAAAACCAAAAAGCAGTCTGGATTAAACGTGTTGATTAATGCTGTTCCTGTAAAACCATGTGGCCAGCAGAATAGGGATATACAAAGCACTTTTGGAAAATGTACTGGGGGAGGTCTTGAGGAGAGAGGGAAAGAGGAGAAAATACAACATGAATGGATGACTTAACTTCAAATCCCTGCACTTTGACTTATCTCAGGGAAAATAGATTGTGACAGTGTGTGAGTCATACAGAAACTGCTTGGAAATAGAGGGGAATGTGCAAGTACCTTTGGATTTGGCCAGTTTTGGATTTGACCTGCACCTTCCCAGACGGGCAGTGAGGGAGGGGAGAGGGTGGGAATGGAGCATGAGGATCCCATGGAGGTTGTAGTAACGTGGGGATCTTGGAGGTCTTTTCCAAACTCAGTGACTCTGGGATTCTGTGTGCAGGCAGCACGTAGGTTCCATGAGGAGCAGTGGCTTGGTTTGTGATCTGTTGGTGGAGTGGGAGGAGGAGGAGGAAGGCTGGGGAAGCCCTTGAAGGCCACCACGCTCTCCAGCCTTGCTGAGCAGCACAAGGAGCCCTTGGCCAGTAGAAGAAGATGAAGGAATTTCTGTGCAGATCTGTTTATGTTGATATTCTCGAGAGCATGGGGGATTAAATGCTCCAGGAACCACTGGGGAGTTTGTTTTAAGGGTTGTGGATATGCAGCTGGGATCTTTCCTGCTAAAAACAAGGCGCAGGGAGGGAGGAGGGCACAGACAGATCCACGGGCTCTGGTGCCCCTCTGGCGCTGGCACAGGGGGTGGAGGAGCCTGTCTGGTGAATCAGCACCCCTGCGTCGGGGTGCTCCCCAGGCTGTGCCTGCAGGGAGCTGAGTGCTCCCGTGGGAGCAGGTTTGTACAGGAATCTCATCCAAACCAGGCTCTGACTAAGTCCCATCGCCATGGTGCAATGCCAGGCCGGGTTTAGGATGTGGCTGCACCTTGGAAAAATCTTGGGTTCTTGCTGTGAGGTCCCTGTTAAAGCAGTGCTCACATGACAGGCTGCTTGCAGGGAAAATGGAGCTGCTGCTGCAGCACCTGGTGCATCCCAAAGTCCCTGGCAACTGCCTTGGAAAGCGATCTCAAAGCCTATCTGTCTTGACAGTGTCTCTTAATGGCTTACTAATAATGTCTGAAGATCTGCTGGAGCCCTGCTGTAGAATCACAGAATCATGGGATGGTTTGGGTGGGATCTTGCAGCTCATCCTGTTCCACCCCCTGCCATGGGCAGGGACACCTTCCTCCCAACCTTGTCCAGCCTGGCTTTGATAGGTTCAGAGTGCTCTGCTCTGCTCTCTTCCAAGTTGAGAACATCTCAGTTTTCCATGATTAAACTAAATCCCCCCAAACTGAGAGCCTCAGAAGGTGCTTTCCAAGTGCCCTCCAGGAGGCAGGCAGGGAGGGATCTCCTCAATTCCTGGCACAGATACAGCATTCAGGAGTGCTTTGTGGTGGGGTCAAGCCCATGGAGTTCATTGTCATCTACAGCCACATCATCGGGGGGACAATGGAGTGGCTTGGATTTCTAAGAGTTAAGATTATTGTGTGAACCCTGAAGCAGAAATTCCAGCTCCCTGAACATCTTTTGCCATAGCATGGGGTTTGTGCCTGTCAGGATAGGGAAGGGGTCCTGTAATCCAGGCATGCAGCACTGGATTAAATTATCATGTGCTACAGGGTATTAAATCTCAGAGTTTGCTCTCATTTTTGGAGGGGAGGGAGATTTCTGGGACAGAGCAGTATCGCTGCCAAGCTGAAGGAGGCTTTTATTGTAAAATAAAATAGGAATCGGAACACTCAGTGCACACCTGGGTTTTAGTCATTGCCAGAGCAGGTTTCTGTACAGCTGCGACAGCTCGGGGTGCTCCGGAGCGTTTGCTGGGGGAAGAGGGACTTTGTGCAAGGGAGGCTCGGGTTGGACATTGGGAAGAATTTCTTCATGGAAAAGGTTGTCAGTCATTGGCAGGGCTGCCCAGGGGGGTGGTGGAGTCCCCATCCCTGGAGCTGTTCAGGGTGTGCCTGGACACGGCCCTCAGTGCCCTGCTCTGGTGACAGGGTGGGGATTGGTCACGGGTTGGACTTGCTGTCTTGGAGGTCTTTTCTAATCTCAATGATTCCGTGAAAGCAAAAACAACTGGAAGCCAAGAGCTTTGCTGTTGAGTTACTGGGACGGTTTTACTGCCGGGAGAACACATAGGTGCAGCCAGGCGTGTGGAGAATCCTGGGGCTGAGCAGGGAGCAGAGGCAGCACGAGGCTGGGTTTTAGATTTACGAAGTCCCGAGCGCTCCGGCGGCCAGGCAGTGCCAGGCTCTGCTTCTGGCCCGTCCCGCTCCGCTCCCCCGGGCTCCGCTGACGCCGTGTTAATAATTACTAGAATGTACTTTCGGGCAGGTTATTTGTTTTCCCTCCTCATGATGTGCAAGAGCGGATAATGAAATTAATTTGCACACTTGGTGAGTTTGCAAAGCCGGCTTCAGCCACGTTGCCACGATACTGCGGCGGGGCCGGCGGCTCCCGGGGCCGGTGTTTGCACAGCCGGGGCAGCCGGCTGCTGGCGTGGGCAAACAGAGCCCGGAGGGAGCTGGGGTGTACCCAGCCAGGAGAAAAGCTCCCTGCAGAGCCAGCGCGGAGCGTGCGGGCAGTAAAAGCCCTTCCAGGCCGTAAAACCCCTTTCCAGCCTGTTAAACCCCTTTCCGACAAGGAGTGTTTGATGCTGCTGATTCCAACCAGTTTAGTAGGTCAGCAGCCCAAGGAGGAAATTCCTGTGTTGCTCCTGCAGGTTGTGGAGCTCGTGGTGGGATCACGTGGAGCCCATTGGTGAATTCAGATGTTTTGTCGCTGCTTGTCTTTAAGTCCCGAGTCCCGTGTCCCCCAGCCCGGGTGTGTGGTACGTGAACCTCGGTGTTTCCCAGGAGCACAGGGCAGTGCTCCCTGGAGCTGGCCAGGCTCTGCTGGGCAGGTTTCAGTCAGGAGGTGTCTGGTGAAGCTGCCCAGTCTCTGGGATTCTCTGGAGGGATAAATGAGCTTCACTGTGCAGTGGTTGGGAACCGCAGCTCTGACAGTCCCATCTCCCTCACCTTGGCTAGGGGGCAGAATCAGTTTGGGACAAGATGTGGTCGGGTTGGTTTCTGTGTCCCTAGTTCACCACACAGGTAAAGGACTGAGCCAAGAGCACAAAAATCTGCCAAAGGCTGACACTCCTGTCCTTGTCCCAAGGCCCCCAGGATGAGCCCTCTGTGGGCACCCAGCAGCATCTGCCCTCACGTGCAGGGGGAACTCAGCGTGGCTGTGTGCTCCTGAGCCAGGTTCTGCCAGGGTTCCACTCCAGTTTGTGAGAGGGTTCCGCCCTCAGATCACAGGGAGAAGCTGGCTGTGCTCAGCTCTCGAGGCCGTGGTTCCCTTTTGCTTGCTGTGATCCTGCTGCGACTGTGTGCTGTGTGCCAGGTGTGCCACATTGGCCTGGCACAGACCTGGGGACCAGCAGTGAATAGTACTGCTCCCATTGTTCCATTCCTACCTGGATTCTCATGATCCTGCTCCAAGGCTTGGATCCATGCATCCCTTGACATGTTATTTTGGTGTGGCTACACCCTGGCTTTGGGTTGCTTTTGGGGTAGAGGTTCCTGTCACTCCCAGCTTATTTTCCCCCTGCCAGGGTCACAAAGCCTGGCTTTGATCCCTCCCTTCTCCAAATTCTGCTACCAAGTGCCACGTGTTCACCCCGGGCTGCTCAGCCTGGGGGAGGCAGGCGGATCCAGCAGGCAGCTGGGAGACAGACCTTGCTTTTTAAGGAAGACAAGGAGGCGGCAGAGAATCTGTTGGGTTTTTTTCCCCCCAGTTTGCCACACGTATGTGTTGTCTGAGCTTTGCCTTTTGGGAGATGCTGGGGCTCCTGGGTTAGCTGTGATGGGACATCAGCAGGGCCACACATGTCCCACCACAGCACGTGTCTGGTCAGGTGCTCCAGGTATTCCTAGAAGTACAGAGTCATGGAGTAGTTTGGTTTGGACGGGACTTTGAGCTCATCTTGTGCCACCCTGTGCCATGGGCAGGGACACCTTCCACTAGAGCAGGTTGATCCAAACCCTGTCCAACTTGGCCTTGAACACTTCTAGGGATGGAGGATCCACAACCTCTCTGGGTATTCACAGGTTTTGGCCAGTGTTGAAGCAACAGCTCTATAACAAATTGTTTTACCAGAGGCCTCGTGTCACTTCTGTGGGCTGCAAATCAGGAGGGGCTCTCAGGTTTTTGTTTTTTGGGGACTCATGTCCTTAGAGAAAAATCTGTTAAAGCAGATCTGTTCTTACAGCTCCCCACGGCACCTTCAACAAGAGCTCTGTAGAGAAAACGGAGTTTCCCCCATTCAAGAACATACCCTTTTTGGTAAATTCCTGTGTCTTTATATACAGTAGAGCTCCTTCAAAAGCTGTGTGATTTGGGAGATGGAAAGCTGCAGGTTTGTGGAGAATTTACCTTGCTTTGAGTATTTACAAACAAGCAGCAGGGTTGTCCTGTGCCCAAACCTCCCTGCCAGCCCCTGGCCCAGGATGGCCCCTTCCCCTGGGCTGTGACGTGCGGCCAGCCAGGGTCCTGGCACAGAGCTGAGCCCGGCCTGAGCCTCCTGGCACAGTGCTGAGCCCGGCCTGAGCCTCCTGGCACAGTGCTGAGCCCGGCCTGAGCCTCCTGGCACAGAGCTGAGCCCGGCCTGAGCCTCCTGGCACAGAGCTGAGCCCGGCCTGAGCCTCCTGAGCCCGGCCTGAGCCTCCTGGCACCACCAGAGCCGAGTCACCGTGTGCTGGAGCAGAAATGGGAAAACTGGACGGGAGGTTTGGCTTCTGGAACAAGAAGAGCTGAAGTGGGGAAGGTGATGGGCACGGTGCTTCTCCCCATACCCCTGGCAGCAGAGGGTGTGTGGCTTGCTTGCAGGAGCTCAGGATTTGTGTTTGCCGTGCTGGCTGTGGCACGCAGAGCCCCACGGAAGCGCGGCAAGCGCTTTCCTGTCACACAGCTCGTTCGGTGGTGATGGGCTGTCGTCAGCAGCACAGCTCCAGCTGGAGCTCAGCTTCCAGCTCGAGCTGAAACAATCAGGAAATCCACTGCTGGTGTCAGGGCTCAGGGAGCCATGGCTTGTGGAGCGGTACAGAAAGTGTGGTGACGGTTCTGCTGCTGGGAGGGAGCACCTGCAGCTGAGGACGAGGGGAGCCCGCTCTGAGTGAGCCCAGAAATGTGCACAGCAGCCCTTCCAGGCCCCCACTCTGCTTCCCTGCCCTTCCCTGCTGCCTGCCTGGAGCTGTGGACCCGGCTGGAGCCCGGTGCTTGCCCGGCCCTGGCGCCGTGCCGAGCTGCTCCGTGGTGCGTGGTGTGCTCGGGAGAAGGGCTTCCCTGCCGAGTGCTGCCCTGGCACAAGGCTGGAATTTCTCATGGCCCAGGCTTTTCCTCATCTCCCCAGGTGCCTTCCTGGCTTAGCTTACAGAATTCCAGTTTAATGTGAGCTATGAATCAGTCTTCTCTTAGAATCATGGAATGGTTTGGATGGGAAAGGGCCTCAAAGCTCCTCTCATCCCACCCCCTGCCACGGTCAGGGACATCTTCTGCTAGACCAGGTTGCTCCAAGCCCATTTCAACCTGGCCTTCTGTCCATGTCTGTTCAGTCATTGCCCTGTCATTTAAAAGCTGACAGTAACATGGCAAACAAATCCCAGTGCTGCTGCAAAGTGTTTTGTACGTGGATCAAATGTGAGTCTGGAATCTGGAAGCCACTGGCCTCAGTGAGAAAGAAGAACCAGGAAAACAAAACTCCTGGGTCTGCAGACCCCAAATATGAGGAAATCACTGAAGTTCTGTGCTGGGTTTTCCCCAAAGCCTGATGCCTTCAGGGCCCCTGTGTGAGATTTGTTCTGTCTGGACCTTGTTCCTGAATCCACCAAAAATATTTCTGAGGTTCCCACACTGGGAGGAAGCGCAGGGATGCTGCGATGGAAAGAAGGGTCTTGGGAAGAATTGTGCAAGAATGGGAGAATAGGAATGTTTTGCTGCCATTACCATGGATTTTTCAGCTCACAGCTGGGAGAAGATGTTACTTGGCTGTTGCGACATCACGGGCTGAAACCAGATATAAACACAATCATCCCAAAACTTTTGTCCAAATCCCCCAAGGCTCAAGCAGGGATTTCAGTGGGGGGGTAGCTGGTGTTGCAGAGCCCTCAGTTGAGGAGGGTCTCTCGACTTGAAGTACCCTGTTGGGTCATGGCACCTTTTGCAAAATATTTTTGGTTTCTCTCTTATGTAATGAATGTGCTTGGTTGTGATCTCCTCTCGGGTTTAAGAGCTTAAGTCATGTGGTTTATTTGTAGTTAAGGCTGTTTCTTGTCCTAGATGTGGACTCACTGATACCAAAAACTGGGCAGGACAGGAGTGAGTCTCAGTGGGGTTTTACTGGGGGCTGTGTGTCCATGAAATGTGTGTGTGTCCATGCACACACATACGTACAGAGACGGACACTGGGAATATGGAGTATTTCTGGAATTCAGGCAGCCTGGGCTCCCAGGGCCAGGTCTCTGTTCAGCTCTGCTGTGTCAGAGCCAGCTCTGAGTACCCAGGGGGTGAACAAGGCACAGAGTTGTCAATGATGAAGCCGCAGGATGGTGATGCCTGTGCTCATTTAAACAGCCAAAAATGAGCCCAAACGCATCCTTGATCCTGCTCCCTTCCCCAGCCCTCCTGCTGTGCAGCTGAGCAGCAGATGGGACTCTCCAGAGCCACCACCAGCTTTCCATAGGAGCAGTGCTGGTGCTGCAACCTCCCCTTGGGACAGGGCCCTGGTGCCAGCCGTGGGAAGATGGACCGTGCGGAGGGAGCAGGGTGAACCAGCAGCCCCTGCCAGCCCCGCGTCCCCGGTGCCACCGCGGCGTGGGTGACACAGGGCTGCCAGGGCTCCAACAGCCACTGCTGCTTCATCTGTCACCCTTTGGTCCGTGATGGTCAGGAATTGTCTGTGCTCACTTGTTTCTCTGTCTTGGAAATCGGGTCTGGCTCGTTTCTGGGGCTTGGCTGGTGCTCTGAACCCTTCGAGCCGCGCTTGGAAGCCGCAGCCACGGCTCCATGCTGGGCACGGGGGGCAGAGCCCAGCTCCCCAAACGGTCCTGGGAATGGAGCTGGTTCTGCAGATCTCTGGTGGTCAAATTCTGCCAGGATAAAGCAGTCCTGGGGGATCCCTGTTTTTCCCAACTGGTGGGACCTTCAAGATCCGCCTCACATCCTGGTGAGCTGCAGGTGAAGGCTTCATCCTCCCTGGACATCTCAGCTCAGCAGCGTCACGTTTCTCCCTTGTTCCCTTTATGCTGGGTAGTTTGGGCTGTGTTTTTTCCTCCTGTGTGCAGCAGCAGTGGGAATAGTCATGTGGAGCTGGTCACTGTTTTAAGGAGGTTGATGTGCAGAAACTCTGGTAGTGACTGTGTTGCAGATGTGGTTACAGCTCTTCCCTGGCTGAAGCCTGATGGGTGTCCAGCAGAAGCTGAGAGGAGATGGGAGAAGGGCTGAGTCCTCCCTCTCCAGCAGGTTTTGGTCTGAGCTGGTGATCCAGAGCCATCCCAGAGAGGACAACAGTGTCATAACCAGCTTTCCCACCCTGGCTAGCAGTGGTGCAGCAGGGCCGTGTGCTGCTCCAGCCTTGCTGTTACACTCCGGCTGCTCCAGAGGTTTCCACATCACAGCTAATCCTGCTCCCAGACCGCAGCCCCGAGCACTGACTCAAAGTACAGTTTTGTAACTTGGCCAGGACCCAGATCATCGGCAGCATCCCGAAATGGAGCAATACCAGAGGCAGCTGTGGATGGATAATTGAGGGAAGGGTTTGTGGGAAAAATTGCTCCCGGAGAAACCGCACAGGCGAGTGGCTGCTTGTGGGTGCAGGGCACTGTCAGAGCTCTTCTAGTTTGGATTTTGTGTCTCCTGAGAATGGTCCCAGCTGGAAGATTCTGAATCACAGTGTGGTTGAGCAGAAATTTCCAAATATAATCCTGTTAAATAGCAACACTTGGTGCAGTAGGAATATGTTGAGTTGTCAGAATTGGAGACCACTGATCTCTTGCTGGGGCAGGAGGAGATGCTGGGAGGTCACAGGTGTGGGGTTGTGGTTTAAATTGAACCCCTTAGCCAGGATGGTTTCATGTGTGGAGCCATGCTGGAGCACCGTGGAGGAGCTGGACGTTCATGGTGCCCAGCAAGGTCATGAGCATCATCCTAATGGGGATCCTTGGAGACCCGGGTGCACATCCATGTGCAACCTCAGCTGCTCCACTGTGTTGTGTTCTGCAGGTCCTGAGGAACTCTGGGAAGGGACATCTGTCCCCACAAAAGATTGAAATACTAACAGCTGCTGTAATTCAGTAATATTATTTAATTCAGTTTAATTTAAGTAACTTAGGCGGCAGGATCATTATATTTTGTTACAGTGAGGGTGGTGAGGCCCTGGCACAGGTAGCCCAGAGCAGCTGTGGCTGCCCCATCCCTGGAAGTGTCCAAGGCCAGGGTTTGGAGCCCCCTGATGTATGGAAGGTGTCCCTGCCTGTGGCAGGGCTGGAATGAGATGGGCTTTAAGGTCCCTTCTGTCCCACTCTGGCATTCTGTGGTTCCAGCTTAGTAAGTTTACTTGGCTGGTGAGTGTTTGAGAGAGCAGCAAGCCTTGCCCGTGCCAGTCCTTGCAGGATATCAGGAGGTCAGCATATGTGGGGTAAAGAATAAATATTTTTGGAAAGGTGGAAGAAAGAACAGTTACTTGGGACCAGGCAGTGACTGAGAACAGGAAAGGAGAAGCCCAGGAAAGAGATGAAGAAAGATGTGTCATCTCTAAGAACTCCTGATAAGGAGCGACATTCCCTTTCAAAAGCCAGGAACAAACAGGTGACAGGTCCCCAGGGTAAGGAAGGATGTGGGGTTGAAGGTGAGGACATGATGGAGCTGTGAGACCGGGGTGAGCCCAGCTGTGACACCAGGTGACAATGCTGCCCCACCGACTGCGCTCCAGGAAACGCGGGCTCTCCATCCTCCTTGGTTTGAGTTCTGGCTCTAAGAACTAGCACCTCACACTGCTCTAGCTCAATAACAGCTAATCTTTGTGATTACCTATTGTCAGGTGCTGGGGAAACCACCTGTGTTTGCTGTGCAGGTTTGCAGGGCTCCTGCTGCTCCTGGCCGTGTGTACTCACCGTGGAAGGCCGTGGACTTCGCTCTTCCGGAGCTGATCTGGAGCACAAAGAGCAATTGTTCCTTGTTCCCCAGACTGCACGTCCTTCTGCTGCTCACAGGCAGGTTTAGGGACTGGCTGTGGCTCGTGTTGGCCAGGCAGGTGGAGGATGATGCTGGGGCAGGGCAGGTGCTGGGGACGCGTTGGTGGAGCAGCCTGAGCGCGCAGCAGGGCTGGGTTGAGGCTGGGACAGTGGTGTTTTTGAGAAGCTGTGGCTGCCTCGTCCCTGGAGGTGTTGGGTAGGGATTGGAACAACCTGCTCTAGTGGAAGGTGTCCCTGCCCGTGGCAGGGAGTGGAAAGGGATGAGCTTTGAGGTTACTTCCAAACCTTTCTGGGATTCAGTGGTTCTGTGTGTTGAAAGACATCAGCTCTTGGTTTTTTGCCTCTGCTTTCCAGAGCTGGAGGACAAGTGTCAAATTGTGGGTGTGAGTTATTAATCGAAGGCAATTTTCAAAGAAGATTTAAGACAGCATCCTTAAAAGGAGGCTGAAGTATTAAAATTCTCATTTTTCACAGGCTTGTTCCTATTCCAACCTTTTCAGACCAAACAAATGTGTTGGATCTGTGCAAATAATGTCTGGGGCTCTAATTGCATCGGGGGGTTTGCATGGGCAGGAGCCTCCAGCCAGCTCCCTCCTATTCTGGCATTTAAAGAAGGCTCCACAATCTTTTTTACTCCAAGCTGGCGGGGTACAGGCAGGCTGCAGTGCACAGATCGTGGGCATGAGCTCATTTGTTGTGGCTTCACACTGAATGGCAGGAGTTTGGCTGCTCTGCGGGAGGGCAGGGATGGAGGGCTGGGTCCAGGAAAGGCTGTCATTCCCCTTGGATGTACATCTGGAAATGTTCTTTATTCTTTCCTGTGAGGGTGGGGAGGCTGCCCAGAGAAGCTGCCCCATCCCTGGAAGTGTCCAAGGCCAGGTTGGAAGGGGCTTGGAGCACCCTGGTCCGGTGGAAGTTGTCCCTGCCCATGGCACACATAAGGATGTTGGGGTGTTGCTCACTGGGTCCATGAAGCAGGAGGGGTAGGGATGGGGAGTTCAAGTGTCTGTAGGGTTGGTTAATGAGGAGCTGCTCTCCTGTCAAGCCCAGTGTTGGTGTTGTCTGGCAGGGCTGGAGTCTGTCTGTGGGCTGTGTCCTTGTTCTTTGTCCCTGTCCCAGTTTGCCCTTTGTCTTCACTGGGAGCCTGTCCTGGCTAATGGGTGCCACTGCTCCCACGCTGCCTCCCGGCTGCCCAGATGTCCTGGGGTTGAAGCCAGCAGTGCTTTCATCCTCTTCCTCCTCCTCCTCCTCTCTCCAAGGGGCAGATGACACCCCCTTCCCTTCCATCCCTTTCGGGACCGTGGCCTTTTGAGGTCCTTCACAGACATATTTGGTCTCAGTGTGTGGCTTGGACTTGGTATGCCCTGGGCAAAATAAAAACCATTTTCAACTGTTTCCTTGGCCCAGTGAGGGGCCAGGGGACGATCGTGGGTGGGTGTGCCCGGGGCTGGCTCTGCTGAGCCCTGCCATTCCCAGCCCCATTGCGCTTGGCTCCAGCCCTGCTCCTGGTTGTGTTCCAGACAGCCCTGCTCCTCCGTCCTCTGCGAGGGTGCTCGGGGTGCTGTGGGGGCTCTGACCCCCACCCAGGCCAGGGTGGACCAGGAGGGCCCCCAGTCCAGAGCAGGGTGACTGGGCTGGCTGTCAGCCCTGCTCTTCCAGCTTTCTCCCAGCTGGCAATACTCCGTGGGCTGGGACCACCACAGCCTTCCCTGCTGGACCCAGCCATCCTGAAACAGCAGGAGCTGCCATAGCCAGGCCGGTCCATCCCAGGGCAGGCTCCCCCTGTCCATTCACCCCTTTCCCAGGGGGTTGTGTGGGATCCAGCCTCGCCAGCAGCAGGGTCTGCACCGGGCTGGCCACGCACGCAGCCAGGGCTGGCCCCTGGCCAGGGGTAAACAGCTCCTTTGTTTTCCTGGAGGAGTACGAGGGATTATATTCTGTTGAGCTCACTCGGTCTCCCACTTGGTTTTGTGCAGCCTCATGTAATGGGCTCCTCCGAGGAGCTGAGTTAATTGTTTGTGAAATAGGAAGGTGCTGGTTGTCTCCTGTAGGGAGGTGAGCTTGAGACGGGCATCGTGGAAAGGGGGTGGCTCGTCCAGCTCCTGAATTAGGAGGGATTGAAGCCAAATTGTCATTCTACAGCCCTAGATTTGCCACTCTGCAAATGCTGTGTCGAGCTGGGGAAGGCTCTTCCAGCCAGGAATCTGTGCCTCCCCTCTGACTCTTATTAAACGTGCTTAAAAATGAAACGAACTTATTAAACGTGCTTAAAAATGAAAGGAAGGCTGCGTCGCTGTCGGTAATTGTTGTGCAAATGTGATACTCCCTGCAAGCTGTGGAACAGGCCAGGGCTGTGTTTACCCGGAGAGGCAGCCGGCTTTCCAAGTGTAATGAGTCAGCTCCGCGAACAGAAGGGGCGCAGAATTAATCTGGCATCCGTCTGGCCTTTTCTCAGTTAAACAGGTTTTGGAAGCTCCACGTGAATAGGTGCCTACCCTGGTACAAGCAGCCACAAAGACTTGGGAGTGGGCACGGTTTTTTTGGGAATACGTTGGCAGCGAGCGGATTTGAGCGGTGACGTGGGGCTGGGTTTTGGCTGCTGCTGGGAGCAGAGGTGAAGCTGCTTGGGTTTAATATCCATTACAAGGAGTAAATAAATTTCCCTCGCCCAGCACTTCATCTGAGTTTCCACCTCTTAGATTTGCAGTGAATATTGAAGGCAATATTGTCCTCTGCTCCTGCCTCCTCCCAGGCACACGCTCCTGCCTGCTGTATCTGCACCTTAATGAGCCCCTGTAAGAGAAACCGAGGGGAAATAATTTTTCCATGTTCCCAGCTGGCTAATGATGCCTGGCAGAGGGAGATTCCTGGGGCTGGGAATGGCTGGAGCTGCTCCTGCAGGGGCCCAGTGGATGTGCACATGGAGGGGACCCTGTGGGCTCTGGTGGGCTGTCCCAAAGCTCAGCTGTCCCCGTGTCGAGCAGGGGGCCACGAGGAGGTGTTTTCTCAGTTCCCAAAGTTTTGTTCCTAAATCTGGATGACAACCTTCCCACAGCCAGGGAGAGGAGCTGGGCTGGAGAATCAGCTGCCTTGGGAAGCAAAGTCTCCTGCTGGAAACACCAGCACTGTCTGTGCCTGGTGCTTTGGTCTGGGAATTTGTGCTGCTTCAGGGCTGGGCTGGGGCATCTGAACCACCTCCAAAAAGAAAACAAAAAAAAAAAACCAACCCAAAGTGTCCCAAGGCCTCTGAGGCGTAAATGGAACGGAAATTTTGAAGGGATTTCCAGAGAACTTCTAAATACAAGACTTCTCTCTCTCCTCTCTGAGAATTCCCATCTCCCTGGACGATTTCCTGCAGTTGTAGCTCTGCAGAGCTGCTGCTGTAAGATGGAAATGGTGCAATTTAGAGCTAGCAGGTGACAATTATGTTGGGAAAAGTTCCTCTCTGTGCCACTCCAGCCTCAGGCCAGGAGCCCAGTTGCTGTTGGGGTTGCTGGGTGTCACTCCTCACAGATATCCCATTCCACTGATGCTTTCCAGCCTCTGGTCTGGGGAGAGGAGATGTTCTTGTTCACCTGAAAGGGCTTTGGCTGCAGCTGGTGTTCCTGAGCCCTGCTCCAGCTCGTGCCTCGCTGCATTTCACATGGCAGTTGTCCTTCCAGCCCTGTAACCAGGCAACACAGGAGGAGCAGGAGCTTTGTCCTCTCCAGGTTGGCTTTCCCAGGCCAAGGTGCAGGGCAGGGTGAGGAGCTCTGACAAACCAGTCCCAGAACACCGAGCCCTCCGTGCTCTCTGCTCCTGCCTCACGATGGCAACACGTTCAGAAAGTGCATTTTCGATGGAGGTTTTGTAATTTGTTTGCTTCTGCAAATGTGTCTGGGAATTCAGTGTGGCAAACTGGGGTGCAGGGCTGTCCCCCCACGTTCAGGACAGAGCCACGCTGCAGGAGGCTGTTTGTGGGCTTGGGCTGATGCTGTGGATGAGGAGCAGCAGGGCTGTTGCTCTTTGGTGGGATTTGATCCCTTCTAGGCTGTTCCTTGCAGATGAAACAAGCCCTGCCTGCAGCTGCAGGATCCAGTTTGGAATTGGCCTCTTCTCCCAGGAAACAAGTGATAGGATGAGAGGAACCAGCCTCAGGCTGTGCCAGGGGAGGTTCAGGTTGGAAATCAGGAGGAATTTGTTCATGGAAGGGGTTGTCAGGCATTGGAAGGGTCTGCCAGGGAGATGGCAGAGTTCTCATGCCTGGAGGTGTCGTCCAAGGAAGGCCTGGACGTGGCACTGAGTGCTGTGGTCTGGTGACAGGGCTGGGATTGGGCACAGGTTGGACTCAGTGTTCTGAGAGGTCTTTTCCAAACTCAGTGATTCTGTGTGATTCCACGTGTGATTCCTCGCAGCACCTCTGTTACTCTCTGGGAAGGTGGCAGGAGCCTGCTGCAGCTTTTTCCACATTTGATGGTGCTATGCCATCCTGGTGTTGCCATCCAGGGGTTGGGAGGGGGTTTATCCCCTCGGGAAATGCCTCGTTTTTCCCCCCACAATGGAGAGATCCTTTTGAGATGTCTGACCTCCCTTTTCCTCTCTCCTGACAGACGGTTGATGATGAGGCGATGGCAGCATAAATGAAGATCAAGTAAGGAAGGCAGAACGATGCCCAAGGGTGGGTGTTCTAAAACACCACAGTCAGAAGATTTCTCTCTCAGCAACGACATGGTGGAGAAACAAACGGGGAAAAAGGTAAGGTCTTTGGGCCACCTGCCCTCCTTTGGGGGTGCTGCTCTTTGAGCCTGGAGTCGTGAAGCCATGGCATTGTTTGACATGGCAGGAGGCTGCCCTGGGCTCTTACCTGGGGATTTACATCGGTGTGCTGGTGCTCTGCCATCTGATGGGGTTGGGTTTGTTTCCCTGTGACTGCCATCCTTCCCGAGAAGTGCTGTGCTCACCTGGATCCGAGTCGGCTGAGCAGCAGGGGCTGCTTTGGAAGATTCTCTTTTGCAAGTTCTGTGTGTTTTTAGGGGTTTCTGCACTCAGCTGTGGAGACCTAAGTGATGTGGTGATGGTGCAAGTGCGTGCTGGGTGAGGGAGGAGCTTCTCCTCCTCCGGGTGGAAATCCAGGTCCTTGTCAGCACGGCTGCTCTGGCTTTCCCCAGCAGCACCGCTGGACCTGGCTCAGCCTGGCAGTTGCTCTGCTGAAATTGCTGCTTCTGAGAGTTGATCCAAGGTGTTGTCTGGTTTTTGGCGTGGCTTAGGTGAAACTACTGAGATGAAATCTGAGTTTAAGGATAAATACCTTCACACTTCTCCTCTTCATCCCGTTTTGCTCCAGGCATGAGCCCAGTCTGCTCTCATTCAGCTTTTTCCCCCCCTCCTCAGTATCAGTCATTTCCAGTCAATAGCTGTGCAGAAAACTGTGCAAATGTTACCTTTAAATAAACATGAAAACCTACATCTACTGAATTCTGCTAAGGAGCAAATCTCATCCACTTCCCTTTCATCTCCTTGCTCCAGTTTCTCAGCATTCCCCTGGGAGTTTCTGCCAGGCCCGGGAGCTGAAGCTGAGCATGGTGAGCCCCAGCTCCGTCACTTCCCCTGCAATCCCACCCCAGTGATGGCAGCAACTCCTTGTATGACTGAGCTCATATTACTGACAAAAGGAGAAAAATACAAAATAACCACCGGGAAAATCCCAGGCAGGATTTGGTTGGTGACATCTGCCACATTCCTCTCTGTGTCACTGCAAGTGCAGGTCAGTGCAGGAGTGCTGTGGGGCTTCTAGGAGGGGGCAGAATCTGGGATCAGGGATCAGGAGGGGGAACAGCTGCCTGGCAGCATCGGGAAGATGCCAGCCTTTACCCTGGCAAAGGGGGCTGTGCCCAGCAGTGCAGGATATGTAAATACAGGCTGTGCCGGGTAAGAAGCTTAATGCTGGCGCAGGTGCTTGGGGAGGGAGAGGATCAGTTGGAATATGAATCAGCTCCCATTTTATTCCATCCACTCCCGGCAGCTTAAAGGCTGCCTGTTATTTACAGAGCAGGTTTGTCGAGCGGCGCGGGGCACGCCGGGAAGCGGAGTTATCTGCTGCTGCCTAAAGAACTAGGACACAATTCCTGCCTCCCGTTCAGAGTGCCCCTGAGAGGGGACAGGGCAGAGCTTCTGCTCCTTCAGTTCTGGCTTTTTCAACAGAGGAGACGCTCACAGGCTCTTGTCTTCCAGGGGCTGAGCTGAGCTCCAGCCTGAGTGGCTTTTGCCCTGTTTCTGGTTAATTCTGCAGCTGAGCTGGAGCAGTGACTCAGGGGAAAAGCACTTCGACCTCCTCCCTGCAGACGCTGTTGTACCTGCCTGTCAGCAACCGCTGCCTTGCATTTATCTTGCCTTTGTCAACACGTTCAAAGGCCCGAGCTGGCGCTTGGCACAGCTCCCCTGCCAGCCTGGAGAGGGAGGGC
Source organism: Motacilla alba alba (assembly GCF_015832195.1). Taxonomy (NCBI): domain Eukaryota; kingdom Metazoa; phylum Chordata; class Aves; order Passeriformes; family Motacillidae; genus Motacilla; species Motacilla alba. Next base: position 19,855,230 of record NC_052026.1, on the reverse strand, counting down.
AGAGCCGGGGTCAGGCACGGGGACCCGCCGTGGGCACGGGGAGAGCGTGGCAAAGTGATGCCAACCAAGTGTTCTCCTCTTAATGGGACCTCAGTATCAATAGTTGATTTAGCATTAAACAGGCTTTACATGTCTGGGCTCTGCAGCTCTGGCAGATGGAGCGGGGTCCTGATGCTGCAGTGAGCTGAGTGCCACAGGGGACAAGGGGGCTGGCCTTGAGCTGAAAAACAGGAGGTTTATATGGAATATTGGCAAGAAATTCTTCCCTGTGAGGGTGCTGAGGCCTTGGCACGGGTTGCCCAGAGCAGCTATGGCTGTCCCTGAATCCCTACAATTGTCCAGGGCCAGGCTGAATGGGGCTTGGAGCAGCCTGGGCTAGTGGAAGGTGTCCCTGCCCATGACAGGGGGTGGAACCAGATGAGTTTTGAGGTCCCTTCCCACCCAGACCATTCCAGGACTCTGTGATCACCAGCTTCTGCACCTGAGTTCCGTGCTCCATCACGTAGCAGGCTCCCAGGGGAGCTGCCCTGCTCCAGAGGGCTCCTGCTTGGAGGCGAGGCTGTGAGCCTCTGCCTGTCCATAGCAGAGATCTAGGAGGGAACTCCTGGCTCTCTGCCCCTAAGTCCACAGGAGGGACTTAGGAGCTGGTGGGATGCAGCCCTGAGAGTGAAGTGGATTAAAGAGCGTGTCTGAGGGCGTTGGGTGCTCCGTGCTGTTGGATGGGGAGCTGTTTCTCCCAGGGTTAGTGGAGCCCTTATAAGGCTGCACAAGCCTGCCCGGGGCGGGCTCTGGCAGCCCCCGGGCTCCTCCTGCTCCCTTCAGCCTGGAGGCTTTTGTAAAAATCTGCATGCCATATATGAATAATTCTCCTTTCTGGTCTAGATCCACAGATCCCCGTAGCAGGAGATTACTCATGGCTGAGGCAGAGCAGAGCACCACAGCAAGGGTTATATCAGTTGTCAGAAGCATTTCCTGATGGGCCTGGCCTGGCTGCGTGGTTACACCGTGTGCTCAGCACAGCCTTTGCCTCTTTATGGGGAAATGCTCCCTCTTGCATAGTCAAAAGTGCATTTTTGCTGCAGTGAGCACCAAGCAGAACAGCACTTACCCCGGTTTTCGCTTGTAGGAGCTGGCAGAGGTTAAAAAAACAGAGTTTTTTCTCCTTCCCCTTCTCCCTGTTTCATAAAAGGGAACGTGGTCCTTGTTTTTTGGTTCTTCGTGAATCTTCATGAATCTGTTGTGCTGTCAGGGCTTTCCAGACTGGGTGAGTGAGTGCTGGGCTCCGTGTCCAGCACAGAGTCACCCACCAGGGTGTGAAACCTGCAGGGGAATCTGGGTGATGAAGAGATGACATTTCAGTGAAGTTAATCAGCCTGTGCTCATCAGTGGGTCATATTTCTTACAAACTTTGGTGCCCGAGGCTCACGGGAATGGGGCTTCAGCTCCAGTCACCTCCATGCTCCACATGTTTTATTGCAGCATTGATAACAACACACATTCAAACTTTCTGGCATTTTGTGTGTGCTGGTGTTGTGCTCTGCCTTTGGGAAGGCTACGAGGGGCCCAGATTTAGGGAATTGTTTGGTTTTCACCACATCCAGTTGCTTTCTGGGTAAAACTGAGTCCATTCCTTTTTGTGATACAGAGTTGGGAACCTTCTGCCCCCTCTCCCTCCCTGCTGGCAGAGCCAGGACAGACCCACTGGGGCAGGGAAAGTCCCTCTGTGGCAGCATTTGCTTTTTGCAGCATGGGTTGTTTGCCCACAGCAGGAGTCTGACGTGGGGCATGGCCTGGGGCACCGGCCTCGGAGCCCTCCTGGGCTTCTCCTGCCAGGCTGCCCGGGCTGGTTTTGTTCATTGCTGCCTAATTTTTACTGACATCACAACCTGAAATGCTTGGAGCTCGTTTTGGAGAACAAAGGGCTTTGGGGATTTCCATGGCTGGCAGTGCAAGTCTCTGCATAAGCCCTGGGCTGGGAGTCAGGCTCTGTCTGAGCAGGGTGATGGGGCTGGAAATCCAGATTTCTTTGCATGGTTTTGTAAATCATAGAATCATGGGCTGGTTTGGGTTGGAAGGGACTTTAAAACTCATCTTTCAGGCTGCTCAGAGCCCCATCTGAATGTCTCTATCTTGCAGAAATCTGCATTAAAAAACCCCGCAGGATTGTTTTTGCTCTGAGGCCTGGCCTTTGGCCAGTTCGTGTGTCACAAGTGCCCTGAGCAGATTGGTATCGGGGTCTGTGGTGCTGGTGGGAGAAGCCCTTCCATCCCCACCCTGCAGCATCTCACTCTGGGTGGCTGCTGGGGCCGGTTCCTGGTGGGTTTGTGCTCCAACCGCAGCAGCTGAGAGCAGCTTGTGATGAATCTTTTCACTTTTGCAAGAGTAGCTCAAGGTGGGTTGTTACTCATACAGTAACTCTCCTGCAAGTATAATGTGGCAGGAGGGGATTTTCTCTGCACTCGCAGCTGCTGGCTGCCCTTTGCCAAAGCAGCTTTTATTAACACCTGCAAAGGGGAACTTGCTGCTGCTGCTGAGCTCTCGGCTCTTCCCCGTCCCCAAACTCCTGTCCCGGCCTTGGAGAGCCCCAGCTCTTACACAGGGCTGTTCATACAGGTTTCTCTGCAACGTCAAGGCCAGGCTGGATGGGGCTCTGAGCAGTCTGATCTAGTGGAAAGTGTCTCTGCCCATGGCAGAAAGGGTTGGGATGAGATAAGCTTTGAGGTTTCTTCCAAGCCAAACCATTCCAGGATTTCATGATTCTAATTTGGATTTGTTCCATTTGTGAAACCTGATTCCGATGAGTCTAAGCTTACTTTAAACATGAGAAGGCCTAAAAATGAAACCAGGTTTTACTTGAGTAAAGGACAGCATTCTTCATTACAGAATTGGAAATAATTAGGGGAGTAAAGCTTAAAATAAGAAAACGAAAACTTTCAGGAATTGCACTCTCCAGCTGCCTTGATGTCCCCCCCAGTGCTGCAGGCATCCCCAGCAGGTCTCTGCTTTCCAGGGGGAAGCAGAGTCTGGATCTTCCTTGCTCCAATTAGTAGGAAAGGTTATCGTTGTGCTGCTGTAGGAATTAATCTTCAAAGCGGTGCCGGCGCTGCCGCCGCTTCCTCGGCTGCCTGGTGCTGAATTGTGCTGAGCTGGCTGGAGCTGCACTCCCAGCCCGGGCTGGATGCAGAGGAAGCTCTGCCCGAGCATGCCCAGCTCCAGGATTCACATGGACGCTGCCAGGGCTCACCTCTGCTCTCAGGAGGGTTTGTTCATGGCTCCTCTGCTCTGGCTCTCCTCCCACGGGGGGATTTTAGCAACGTGGCTTTAAACTGACAGAGGAGGGCAGGGTTAGATGGGGTATTGGGAAGAAATCCTTCCCTGTCAGGGTGGGCAGGCCCTGGCACAGGTGCCCAGAGCAGCTGAGGCTGCCCCTGGATCCCTGGCAGTGCCCAAGGCCAGCTTGGATGGGGCTGGGAGCAGCCTGGGCCAGTGGAAGGTGTCCCTGCCCAGGACAGGGCTTGGAATGAGATGAACTCCGAGGTCCCTTCCAACCCAAACAATTCCATGATTCACACTTTTAGAATGAGCTGTATTTTTACCTGTCCTCCCCTTTTTCTCACTCCTGAGTGCACGGAGATCCCAGGCAGCATTAATCCAGCAGAAAACCTACCTGTATGTCTAAGAGCATCATTGAGATGCTTCTTGAACTCTGACAGCCTTGGTGCCCTGACTGCTTCACCCTGGAGGAACCTCACAGACTCCTGTCTGAAGTGTTCAGAGCTGCCTTTTATTCAGGTAGATATAAGGAGAAGTTCAGACTGTGAATGGCCACTCTGGAAAAAAAGTGCATTATTTATTTGGTGGCTTTTTTTTCGGGCAATATACACATTTTATTTTATTCCTTTGATAAAATATTTCATAGAGTTGTAGAACTAGGACAGACCAGGGTACCTGCTCACAACATGACAGTCCTGGCAGGTGATGGAAGCCCTCTGCCCTCACTGCCACCTCAGAGCAGTAGAAGTGGCATCATTCTTTACTCCAGACTATTTTTGTTCACCTCAGAAAGCATAAAAAGCAAAAGCTTTTCAATCTGGAGGGTTTGGAGGAAATGCTGGAGTGTTTATTTTGGCTGTGGGGGCTCCGTGCCGTCGCTGCGGGGCCGGTGCTTGGCGGCTGCTCTCCAGCAGTGCTGCCCTTGCTGGGGCTCCGAGCGTGCCTTGGCTGCCTCCCACCACAGAGCCCTGTCAGGCAGGTTTGTTTCTCTTGCTTTACCAAAAAAGGGATTCCCCAGCCCATTTCCTTCATCCTCGGAGGGCGGCCCCGGGGCTGTGGTGCAGGGATGCAAACACATCCCCCTGGGGCAGCTCAGGGGCTCCTCTTTCCTCTGTGGCTGAGCTGTGGGCTCCAGACAGACATGGAAAGGGGAAGGAGCGACGCACATGGTGACAGTGACACCGCGGTCCTGTGACTGCTGGCACTGGGGCCACCTGCCAGCAGCTGCCTGGGCCGAGCAGCGGGACTGTGCCTCTCTAAACAAGGGAATGCTCCTAGGTTGGCTGGTCTGAGCTTCCAGCCACGCTCTGGCATGATTTCGTGTGCTGAGGTTCTTGTGTTTAATCTCACTGTGCCTCTCAAGCGCAGAGTCTAGGTTTTGCTGGCTTGTTGAAATCAGATCTGTGACAAAGCTGCTTGTGCTGCCCTTGTTGTTTAGGCAGGGGCACAGTGGTCAGTCCAGAACTGCTCACTTAAAATAATCCTGTTCCTCACATACAAAAAACACAGGACATGACCTGGGGCTGTGCATTCCTGGCACACTGGACTCCTGGAGTTTGAGCTGGGAACCAGCTCTCCCTGGTCATGTGAAAAATCTCACTGATTTTCACTGGTTTTCTCACTGTATACTGTCTCAGTATCTGTAACTTTTGTTTCTGATGTTCATTCAAAATCTCTCCCTGCTTTTGAGCAGTTCACAGCATTTCTGCTTCATATTAAAATCCAAACCAGCCCAAACAAGCGGGACTGATACAAAGCAGGAATGGGTCTTTCTTGTGGTGTGGTTGAATTTGGAAATCCTCAGATTCCCCTATCCCAGTCTACCTTCCCTCTGTGCCTGCAGCCATGTGCATCCTCAGCTTCACACAAAGTGTTGGCTTCGTTTTTCACAAGAATTGGTTGGAATTTGGCGCCACACAGCAGCCTTGATTGGCCTGGCTCTTCTCTGGGTCTGGTAGAGCTTTGTATCGTGGTGGAGGCTGCCTTGGCAAACCCACTGCAGAAAGGGAAGGGGTGTTGTTATATGAGGCCTGGGCAGGACTTGGGGAATCAGGTGAGCACAGTGTGGAGAAGGCTCTTGTTGACTTTGGTCTCTTTTCTTTCCAGGATAAAGATAAAGTTTCTCTAACCAAGACTCCAAAGTTGGACCGGAGCGATGGCGGCAAAGAGGTGAAAGAGCGAGCGACCAAACGCAAGCTGCCTTTCACTGTCGGAACAAATGGAGATCAAAAAGACTCGGATACAGGTACAGAAATGCCACATCCCACCCTCAGACCCTGGCTGTTGGGGCTGCTGGGGAGCACACAGGATGCAGAGTGCAGCCAGTCCATAGGGAAGTGTTGTACCAGATTCCCTGTATTTTTTAATTGATGGAAGAGGTGTGTGGACAAGGGACTGGAAAGCTGCTCTGCTCCACACGTGCACATCTGTTCTTAGTGATGTTTGTAGGTGGACAAAGGCATGGCTGTGTGAGGAGACTGCCCCCCCTTCCTTCAGCTCTTGTCTGTTTTCCTTGTTTCTGATTATCCCAGTTCAGGAACTGTGGCTGGGACAAGCCATGGAGCAGGGTCTGCTTGTGACAACTTGGAAAACAAGGGAATAAAGCTGAGTAGTCTTCAAAAGAAAATCAGCAAGTAGAATCTGGTCAAGCAGGTCAGTCTCGTAGCAGAAGAGTGACTGGTGCTTGAGGCTCCTGGATGGGCTGTTGGATTTGTTAGCAGTTGGCAAGAGCTGTCACAAAGCTCTGAACATGGAGAAAATGGTATTGTTTGGTTGTAAGGGGCTGAGCTGTGGATTTCTGGGCAGAGGTTTGTGTGGGTCCTTACTGTACATCCCTAAGTAATGTGACTTTGGAAATAGTTGTGGCCAGGTAAAGCTCAGTGGTTGTGTAAAGAGATAAAACGGGCTAAAAGTTGGGAACGTGCTTGAAAATGGCACAAGGGCTGTGTCTGGTGCTGCTGTGTGGTGAGCCTGGCAGGTGGATGTGTCTGCTCTGGGTCAGGAGTCAGCAGGGCAGATCTGGGAGGGCCAGGAGTGCCACTGCAGCTGAGAGGGCTGTTCCAGGGGCAGGACACACAGAGGTGACGTGCCCTGAGGGTGGCCCAGTGTCTCCATGGGTTTGTGTTCCTGGACTCCCTGTCTGGGGAGAGAGTTTCCAAACGTTCATTAGTTCTCTTAAACATGTTGGCCATTTGTGAGGTTTTGGGTTGCTGTGGGGTCTCCCTTGGGGTGTCACCTTTGCAGGGGTGGCTGGGGCCAGGCAGAGCTGCTGAACCAGAGCTGGAGCTGCTCTTTGTCAAGGGTGTTTGTGCCTCATTCTGTGCTGGGTTGAGAGTTGAAGCCCAAACTCTCTGCAGGGCTGTCTGACCCTCGTGACAGCTGGAATGTCATGACAGGGATCTGCTTTTCCCAGGGCTCCAGTCTCTGTCTGGCTGCAGAGATGTTGGAAATGTTTGCACTGACAGCAGCGAGAAGGAAACCAAATGCAGAGGAGAGCAGAGAGAGCTGCTGGGAGAGGCTGTGGCTGCTGGGTGGGAGCAGCAGCCCATGAGACCCCCCTGCTCAGGGGCTCGCCTGTTACCCCTGTGCTTTCATGGCCATGTGACTCTTATCTCAGACACGTCCTCTCCTTCCTCTGCAGAGCTCTTCCTCTTCCTCTGCAGAGCTCATCCTTCCTGGGGAAGTGGGTGAGCTGAGGGGTGGCAGCAGCCCAGCTCCCAGAGGAGACCCGGAGAGGGTCATGGCACTCACAGGCCCATTTAAAGACAAACTGGGCTCTCCCAAACTCTTGGAGGGTGTATGGGAGGTGCAGGCAACCTGTTTGGTGGGGACTGGGGAGGAAGTGACTCAACCACGGGGTTGGAGATCCCAGCAGGAATCAGTGTGCACAGTCAGACTGGTGCTTAGCAGGAGCCTGTTTCTCTTTCCTGACATCGTTCACTCCAGCAGGAATCAGTGCTGGAGATAGGAGACTTCCTGGCACCTTGCTCTGCTCTTGCACCACCCCATGTGACTGTGGGGTGTTTCATGCCTGTGTGGTCCTTGGCCTGGCTCGAGGTAGAGGCAGGTACAGACGTGTTTGTGGTGCTCAGAAGCTGCACATTCTGGGGTGGAGGGGTCCCCCCGAGTGTGCTGGTGCCATCAGTGGCACCTGGCTGAGGACACAGGTGTGACATGCAGGACAGGCTTTTGTCTGGAACAAAGGCTGCTGTGTTCCCATGTTCCTGCAGGAGGGGGAGGCTGCTGCTGCCTGTTCTGCTCCTCAGCTCTGCTCCCAGCCCTCAGAGCAGTGGGATTGCACCATCGCTGCTGGCTGACCCCGGGTGGTTTATGTAACGTGGTCCTGCTTCCCAGGCTGTGTCCATGGGCTGCTGTGTGTGCGTGAGGGGGTGTGCCAGGATGTTCCACAGCCATGTGGAATTCAGCTGTAAGGACGTGGGAGCTAGCAGAGCTCTCTCCTTGCCTCTAGTGGGGTATTTTTCTCCTCTTCAAGTGTTTAAACAATAGTGTGGATCCTCATCCTGATGTGTTGCAGTGACTCATTTTCCTTAGCACACGGTGTGTGTTGCTTTTTTTCCTGGATGGCTCTGGCTCAGCCTTGACTTAGGGGCTCTCTATCTGGGGTGAGAAACATCAGAGGTGTGTTTATCTCCTGTGGAAGGGCAGCACAACCTGCCCGGGCCAGATGTGGGGCAGCAGCTGCTGCTGCAGGATGGTTGTGGGGTAGATGGGATGGATATCTGAGGCACCGGCACAGGGTGCCCAGAGCACCTGCGGCTGCCCCATCCCATGATGAGTCCAAGGCCAGGTTGGACAGGGCTTGGAGCACCCTGGGATAGTGGAAGGTGTCCCCCCGTGGCAGGGGGTGGGACAGGATGAGCTTTAAGGTCCCTTCCCACCTAAAGTATTCCAGGATTCTGTGGGCTCCCAGAGGCACTACTGGCCAGCACTGTGCTGAGCCCATGGTTTGGGTACAGTTGGTTCAGAGCTAAATCTTTTAAAATAATCTTTCTCAAAATGGTTTCTAGAGCAACAATTCTGGCTCTCGGGTTCCTCAGAGTTAACTAAATAAACTGTCTTTGGGAAAAAAAAAATGGCATCGAGCCGTGAGCCTCCAGACTGTGCATGTTACAGCTCCAGCACTGTGGGAGCAGCATCTCTGTGCCTCAGACTTCTCCTCCTTCCTTCTCCTTCCCTCGTGTGGCATCTCCCCACATCCACAGGCGCTGCCCAGAGCCTACGTGCTGCCTGGCAGCCGCTGAACGAGCACAGCCAGCTTTGCTCCCGGCACCTCCAGCCGCGCGCGAGGCCGCCTGCAGCTCCCCGGCCGTGTGCCGCGCCGGGAGGGGGCTTCAAACCCAGCGGTCCCGGATAATTGGGGTATTAACAAACACGCAGAGAGCGAGCGGCGGGGAGAAGGGAACGGTCCTGCTGGGAAGGCACCTGGCAGGAGAGGTGGGCACGGGCGGCTGGCGCAGCGGTGCCGCGGCTGCGGCGCTGAGCCACGGCTGAGTCACGGCTGACTCAACGGCACCAGACTGCCGGCGTGGGGCCGGGCGCTCCCCACCTGCCTCGGGCTCTGCCGGGATGGATCCGCACCGACGGGTCCCTGGCTGCGCCGTGGGACAGGGAGCGCTGCTGGAGAGCAGCTGGGAGGTGCAGGGAGCGCAGAATTCCCTCTGCCCGCTGCTCCTGCTGTGGCTGGTTTCCTTAGCTGGATGTCACGCTGTCACTTGAGTCCCTTGGCTTGGGGTGCAGCTGTGGTTTCCAGGCCTTTAGTCATCGGCAGGGAGAGTTGGGGCTCCATACAAATCTCGGAGCGCGCTGAGATAATTTTGGCCTCTGACGGCTCTGTCTGGGAGCTGGGAAGGCTGAGCGAGGCTGGGTCAAAGCTGGTGGTCCCCAGCAGCGCTGGGGGCCCTGCTCTCCTTGTGGTCCCACTGCCTCCCTGGGAGTCCTGCTCCCTCCCTGGGTGCCCAACTCCCTCCCTTTGTGTTCCAGTCTCTCTCTCTTTGTCCACTTCTCTCCCTGTGTGTCCATCTCCTCCCCTGAGTGCTCTTGGAGGAATAAGAGAGGGAGAAACCCCACCAGCTCTCCAAGCTGGTCTGTGCATCTCAACCTTTCTGGGCTCCGAGGGCTCTCCTGGTGCCCAGGGCTGATTCCGGGGGCTCCTGGCTGGCCCGGGAGATGCTGTGGTGGACAAGGGCCAGCGTGAATATGGTTGGCAGGAGCTGGCCTTGGAGCTTCAAACTCCTTCTCTCTAATCCCCCGAGGTTGTTACGTGACGCTAATTAGTAGGTTAGAAAATGCTTGATGAATCAGCTGACCCAAACCATCCTCTCCCGGAGCCGGCTGCTGCTTGCCTAATGCTGGAGTGTTTGGAGTGACACGGCATGGGAACGGGCTCGTTAGTCCCAGCTCAGCAAGGCTGGCGAGGGAATCCGTGAGAAGCAAATTGCTGGCTTATTAAAAAGGGCATCTGCATCCCACAGGGGTGTTTGTGCCGTTCCCTGGGCCTGGCTGCGCTCCGGTGTGTGCAGCTGGGGGCTCGGAGGGGCTGCGCTGCAGCGGGGCTTTCTTTGCTTGTGTCGTTTCAGTCCTTTTACTAAAATAGTAAGAAACTGTTCTCACCTAGCAACCAGGGAGAGAGTGAATGTCAGAGCTTCTCCCTTCCTAGCTGGGCTCCATAATGCCGGTACAGTGTGCAGAGCCTGGCACACACCAGCCTTCAGATCACCCTGAGAAACTCCCCGTGTGCAGCAGCCATCTGGGAAGGGCTGCGCAGAAAACCAGGTCGTTTTATGACGGGAGCTGCCATAAATCTCCCTCCTCCCCCCTCATCACCTCCTTAACATGCAGAGGGAGAGGTTGCAGTGTGCTGTGTCTCTGTGAACCAAAAATCTATCAATGATGGCTTTTTCCTTAATACAAGAGCTTTTATCAGCGCTGTCTGCAGAGTGTCCTGGCCCCAGCTCCGGGAGGGGAGGGCTGGCCAGAGCCTTCCTCCCCCGTCCTCCCTCCTCCAGCTCTATTTCGTGGGAAATGAGCGGTCTGGACTTGAAAATTGATCTTGCTCTGAATAACTCACTTTTAACATGGAGATTGTTGTTTGTGATGAAGCCTCTGGGTTCCTCTCACAGCATCTTGGGAGCCAGTGGCCGCTCTGTGAAGGAGTTGCTTTTGCACATCAGGGCACAACTGTAGGGTCTGACCCACAGGTGTAGGGAGAGCACCTGGATTTGGACCACAGGCTGTCACACAGCGTTAAACCCCTCTAGTCAAATTATATTTTAAAATACTGCAGCCAGTGGGGTTGGGCCCAGCAGATCCTCATCCCCAGGGAGCCCAGCTGAGCACTGGGGATGGTGGGCTCAGCTGCACATTGACATGGTTATAAAGGGGCTTGTTCCTCCTGCTGGCATCTTTTCTCTGCTCCTGACTCACAGCCAAGGTCTCCACCATCCTTTCCAGCAGTGTGGGATGAAGCTCTGGCTCTGGTCCTCCATCCTTCAGGTGGGAACAAGCTCCCTACTCTGTGGGAGCAGCTCAGCGCACCCTCTGTCAAGGCAGACCTTGCTTTTCCTCTTGTTTACCTTTTTGGCACTAGGTTGATAAACCAAATCAGCTCCTGGCTGTGGCTCTGGTCCGTTGGCTCTGCAGCGTGTCCATGACCTCCTGGTGCCAGAGTGTCCCCCCAGTCTGAGCCATGTTCCTCTGCATTCCAGGGGTCTCCCGCTCACCCTCCTCACTGAGCTCTTCACCACCGCGTGCTCTGGCCTGTCCTGCTGCCTTCTCTTGTTTGTCCACGTGTGCCATGGTGCTGCTTCCCATTCCAAGCTGCTTCTGCCACCTCCAGCCTTCCCTCAGCCTGCTTGTCCTTCAGTTGTGGAGCACCCCAGAGCTTGGCGTGTGGTGGGACCGTGCTGCTGTCAGCCTCTCACTCCTGAGCCACGGGCCCACATTGCAGGTGCCCTGTGAGCCTGGGAGTGCATCCTCAGGGCCGGAGCTGCTCTGCCCTGCTTTGAGCCGGCATGCTCCAGAAGGTTTAATGCCCTCCAAGTTCTGCAGCAGGAATGAGTCACTCTTACGCAGGCTGGCCGGGCTGGGGGGAGCGCAGCCCGCGTGCTCTCCCAGGGGTGCAGTGCAGTCTCTGGTGCTGTCTGTGCCGCTCTAATTTATTCCTATTGATCTCTGGTCCTGCTCGCTCGGCTCAGCAGCGCCTGCAAAGCCCCTCTGGCCGGTGGGGCGGCACTCGGCGTGGCCGCGCGGCGCCGAGGCGCTCGGCACGGGCTGCTGCTTTGGAGCTGGTATTTTTCCTCAGGGTTCCACCTCCCGTGCGTGTGTTGTCATGCCGAGCAGTGGGAGCAGATGCTTTCTGCATTACAGGGTGTGCTGCATGCATGGGGAGTGAGGAGCCGTGTGGCTCCGGCGTCCCCACGACCTGCCATCGTCGCAACGTGCGTTGGAGAAACCTCTGAGAGGTTTTCCATCGCTGCCCTGCTCTCCTCCTGCCCCTCTCTGTTATGGCTGGGGCTAGGTTCAGCCTGTGTCTCTGAATCCCTCTCAGTCTGCCCTGGGATCCTTATGGAGCTGCCGAGGCGCTTCCAGCAGCCCTGGATTTGTGCTCCCTATTGCAGCACTGCTCAGAGTCTCATGTAGGCACGAGAACCACCCTCAAGCTGATGCTCAAACCCCTTTGTCCTGGGAGTCTGCTCCTGCTCATCGTTTGCAGCCTCTCGGGCTCGGTGTGGTGAAAGGCAGGAGCAGTTCCCAGCTCCGCTCCTGCTTTCCCCTTTAAGCCTGCGCACGCGGTTCCTGCTGGCGTCAGCGCGAGGGAAGAGCCGAGCAGGATCCCCGAATTAAACCAGGGCTGGTTCTCGGGAGGTTTGCAGAAGGGCTGAGGCCAGCAGCAAACAAGCTGCTTTAAAAATAGCTGCATGGAGGTGTGGCTCATCCCGGGCTCACGGAGCATCCGTGGGCTGCTATGGTCTTCCTCCCACTGGGATCTGTGTGCACGCTCCAGCCACCGCCGCTGCCGGCACTGAGGGCTGCCTGCCTGCACACCCCCCGTGTCTCTGGGGTTTGTGCTTGCTGGAGGGGTTTTAGTGTCAAATAAGCTTTTTTTCTATCAGCCGAGGTGGGTAACACTGGGAGAGTTTCTCTCCAGTCGCTCCGTTTTGCTGCAAGATGTTCCAGAGGCGCAGTTATTTAGAGGCACAGGATCAGCCTGCAGGAGCCGGCGAGCTGAGATCTCTGTGCAGGGACATCTTTAAATCTGCTGCAAGTCTGATTCTGAGTAAAATCCTCTGGGCTGAAATAACACACGTGCAGCTCTGTGAGCCTGGGACCAGGCAGGGCTCTCACCCTACCAAGGCTCAGGAAGGGAAGTGGATGATGGGAGCAGCTCTGTCTCCATGCTCTGCTTTCATTTCAGACCAAATTAAGGATCTTGCTTATGTGGTCCCTCCACATGGCCCAGGGTTGTGCCACGCAGGGAGCCGGGGGCTGCCACGCTGCCCACACCGTGGTGCCAGCACTGGAGCCGTAGAATCACACAATCATGGCATGGTTTGGGTTGGAAGGGAGCTTAGAGCTCATCTCCACGCCCTGCCACGGGCAGGTACACCCTCCACTGGACCTTTAGGGTAGGGTGTCACACCAGGTTGCTCCAGGTCCCATCCAGCTGGCCTTGAGCCCTTCCCACCAGGAAGCACGAGCCCGAGTCCTCAGCTGCCTCCCCATAGCGAGCGAGAGCGCGGCAGCCGCTTTCCAATTTATTTTTATCTTGTTGATCACATGCTTTGTAATGTTAAATGTTCTGTGGAGGAGGAAATTTCTGCAACTGCAGAATGAATAGGAGTTTAGGGGGGTTTCGGTTGAACTTGATAATCAATTTTTGCAAATCCCAGGCTCGTGCTGACAACCTGCAGCAGCCAAGGGATATTAATGAAAATGTTCCCATTCTAATTGTGGCTCCGTACGTGCGGAGCAGCCCTGGCCGTCGTGTGCTCCAGGGACTCTGCTTGGTGGCACCAGCCAAGATGTGCCCCCTCAAGAGTCTTCGTGCCTGGCTTTGGGGCGTGGCTGGATGTGACCAAGGCTGGGGGAAGCCAGGCCTGGCTGAGCAGGGTTTAAGCAGCTTGGAGAGTCTCAGGAAGCAGGGAGGTGGTGCACACATGGATCAGGTGTCCCTGTGTCCCCTGGCAGGACACACAGCGCAGCAGCGTGGCTTCTGGAGCCACCCCGGCAAAGTTGTCTTCCCGTAAGCACACTGGATTTAATTTTATTTTAAGCCATTAAAAAACTGTCCTAGGATCTGATTTCATCTTCCAGCTCTGTTACAGCTGCCAGGATGACCAAAATGTGGTTTCAGAGTAGACTGGGATTCGCCTTCAATGCAGACATGTTTGCAGGGCTTGCATTTCACAGAATTATGGAATGGTTTGGGTTGGGAAGGACCTTAAGAGTGATCTCATCCCACCCCTGCCGTGGGCAGGGACACCTTCTGCAGGCTCCAAGACCTGTCCAGCCTGGCCTTGGACACTTCAGGGATGGGACAGACACAGCTGCTCTGGGCAATGAGCAGAGGGCTTGGAAGAGGGGTGGCTGAGCTCTCTGGTTGAGAGCTTCCTTGGAACAGTCATTATTTCTTAAATGCACAGGAACCCAGGAGCAAGGGTGGATGGAAATCACCTGCTCCAGGTGGGCCCTGAGCCCCAGAGCTGGGCAGCTCTGTGCACTGTGCCCAGGAAAGGTTTCTGGAGCTGGCTGTGCCTCAGCCACAGAGCTGCGAGCGGCAGGAGCGGAACATCCCCACCCGCTGCTGCCCTCCTCTGCCAGAGACCTCTCCTGGGCTGCAGTCTGGGGGTGAGGGAAGAACGCTGTGCTGTGGGGCACAATCTGGTGGCCCTGTGTTAATCTGTCCGTTGGTGGTTCCAGCTGACCCACTGGACTTTGTGTGGAAGCACCAGAGTCTCTGTCCTGCTGGCTGCGTGCCCGTGACCCACAGCGAGTGTGACACCGGGGGCTGAGCAGAGCTGGGGAGAAGCTGCAGCATTGTTGGTTTTTATTAAGGTGAAGGCAAGGCACCTTCACATTGCCCAGAGTATGCCCAGCTGTGGCTGCTTCGTTCCTGGAAGTGCCCAAGGCCAGGCTGGACAGGGCTTGGAGCACCCTGGGCTAGTGGAAGGTGTCCCTGCCCATGGGGGTGGCACTGGATGAGGTTCAAGGTTCCTTCCCACCCAGCTATTCCATGGTTGTGTGACTGTGATTTGGGGGTAGTTGCTCTTCATCTCTCAGTAGAAGCTGCCTTTGCAGCCAGATGATTTAGGAGGCCAAGTATCAGGCTGGATTTGGGCTGATAAGCCAGGCACTTGTGGGATGTCTTCCTCCCCTCATGTTTGTTTGGGATTTTTTTAGAGGGTTGCAGAAGACCTGAGGGCAGATGGGAGCAGCCAGTTAGGGAGGCTGGTGCTGCCCACACCTGTTTGGCTGCAGCCTCCTTGCTATGATGGTGGTGATGATGATGATGATGATGATGAGATGGGTGTGATGGCCACATTTCTGAGCTGTCAGCCTGTATCTTTCAGCTCTCCTTGTTGATGCTGTTCAGTCCTTCCAGCTGGGCCCATGCTGTGCTGGTGTCAGTCTGAGTAGGCTCCTCCAGGCACCCTGGCATGGGGTGGAGGCTCCTGAAGCAGGATGGGAGGTGCAGCACTGGCTGTGGCCCCTCGAAGGGTCTGTTCCCTCTTTCCTCTGCTGCTCTTTGGTGGTGGAGGAGAAAGGGAAGCTGGTGGAGGAGCAGGAGTGGGGCGTGTCCTGGCTGCACCCTCGGCGCTGTGAGCCTGGGTGGCTTCTCCAGGTCCCAGAGCTCCCACTGCAGGGATCCATCAGGGATCATCCACAGGGATCCCTCCCTCACCATAGGGATCCCTCCCTCAGCACAGGGATCCATCCCTCAGCACAGGGATCCATCCCTCAGCACGGGGATCCATCCCTCAGCACAGGGATCCCTCCCTCAGCACAGGGATCCTTCCCTCAGCACAGGGATCAGCACAGGGATCCCTCCCTCAGCACAGGGATCCCTCCCTCAGCACAGGGACAGCACAGGGATCCATCCCTCAGCACGCACAGGGATCAGCACAGGGATCCATCCCTCAGCACAGGGATCAGCACAGGGATCCTTCCCTCAGCACAGGGATCCCTCCCTCAGCACAGGGATCAGCACAGGCATCCATCCCTCAGCACAGGGATCCATCCCTCAGCACAGGGATCCATCCCTCAGCACGGGGATCCTTCCCTCAGCACAGGCATCCATCCCTCAGCACAGGGATCCATCCCTCAGCACAGGGATCCATCCCTCAGCACAGGCATCCATCCCTCAGCACAGGGATTTCGGATCTGTCAGTGCCATGCTCAGACAGGAGGATGGCTTTGGGCTGCAGTGACATTGATGGCTCGTGTCCCTGTGTCCTTGTCCCACAGAGAAGCAGGGTCCCGAGCGGAAGAGGATTAAAAAGGAGCCCGCCACCAGGAAGCCGGGCCTGCTCTTCGGCATGGGCCTCTCGGGGATCCGGGCAGGGTACCCGCTCTCCGAGCGCCAGCAAGTCGCTCTCCTCATGCAGATGACAGCAGAAGAGTCTGCAAACAGCCCAGGTGAGACTGGGGGAGTTTGTTCCGAAGGGTGGGCAGGCGGGTGGGAGCTGCAGTGAGAGAATTCCCAGTTCCCGGGGTCACCAGAGGTTCAGCAGGACTGAGCTGCCACTCCTGACAGGGGGGCTGGTTGGCTGCTCTGTGGGGTCCCACTCCTCCCACAGGGCTCTGCAGGTGACTCCCGGTGTCACTGGGATCTGCTCGTGGCTCTGGCTGCCCTTCCTTTTTCCAGTGTCCCTCGGGCCCAATCCAGGCCAGCACCCAGCCTGCCCTGGCTGCTCAGCTGGAGCTTTAGTTCCATGGGAGCCTCCTCCACCTCAGCTCTGTGTTTCCCACTGGCCTCTCAGGCTATCTCAGTAAAGGAGGATTGTGAATGAAGACAAAATAGCATCCTCTGTAGGTTTTTCATGTTTATTCTCTTGGAAGGGGATAAGATGTGTAACCACCACAGCTGTAACTTGAGGTGTGGAGCAGCTGGAATGTGTTTACCATGGATTTTGTGTTCTAGTAATTTTTATCTGTTGCAAACATGTCGTCCCCCCCCATTTTTGGAGGCTCTGTGCTATCCATGTGCTCACATCCTCATCCTACACACAGCACTGCAGCTTTTAGCCAAAAAAACATTAATCTCACTGCTTATGTTGCTGTTATTTGGGAAAACAAAAAGGGAAAAAGCTGCAGAGCATTCCAGTGTTCTCCCAGGAAATGCAGTCTCCTCCCAAGGCCGTCAGGCCTCACATGTGCTTGGTAAAAGGCCACTTCCCTCGGGAGTTGAGGTTTGAGGGTAAGGAGCTGCATTGTGTGCTCCCAGATCACGGGATTGCCCACAGCGTTTGCCAGGACTGCAGCTCTCCAGTGGGTCTGGCAGCTCGCGATTCCCATCTCCGTGGGACACACAGGCTGCTCTGTTCACATCCACTCCAGAGCTTGGGCTGCTCTTGCTGCCTTGTGGTGAAGATTTTGGGAAGAGCCGAGTGAAACGTGATGCACGAGCTCCCTCTAAGGGCTTAGGAATTCCATGGAATGGCAGCTCCTGACGCTGTTTCTCTCCTCCCTGCAGTTGACACAACACCAAAGCATCCCTCTCAGTCTACAGTTTGTCAGAAGGGAACTCCCAACTCTGCCTCCAAAACCAAAGATAAAGTAAATAAGAGAAACGAGCGAGGAGAGACTCGGCTGCATCGCGCTGCCATCCGCGGGGACGCCCGGCGCATCAAGGAGCTCATCATCGAGGGTGCAGATGTCAATGTGAAGGACTTTGCAGGTAACAGCCCAGGAATCCCAGCTTTCTTCCCACCTGCTTGCATGTTCCACCTCCAAGAACGACTCCCACCAGAAAAAGTACTTTGTTTCTAGCACGGGGTTGTGCCTTGGAAAGAGGGGATTTGCCAAAAATTGTGATTTTGCTCTTTGAAGAGGAAAAAGTCTTTTTGCCCCTTAAAAAACAAAACAGCAACAAAAAAACACATAAAAAATCCCCCAAAGCATCACTTTTCTTGTTGGGTCTGGGAGCAGAATTCCCAGGCTGTGCAGTCTGCTTGAGGTGGTGAAGCTGGGCTGGGCAGGATCCAGAGAATCCCTGGAGCTGTTGTGGCTCCACACACCAAAACTGACCAGGCCACTCCGGACCGTTTCCTTCTGCTCTTCCACGGGGGGCTGTGTTGGAAGTCTGGAGGGTGATTTGCAAAAGGAGGTGGGCTGGTTTAGCTCTATTTTTACTTAAAATAGAAAGAATAACATGCACAGAAATATTGCTGAGAGTGGGTTTGTGAAGTCATTGCTCTGGAGTTAGGGGGCTGATGCCTGTGAATTTTTGGGAGATGTTTTTAAGGACTGAATGTGGGGGTGCTGCTGATGGGGAAGGAATGTGAAGGGCAAGGTTAGGGTCCCACCAGGCACCCAAGTTGGAGGAGTTATTAACCATCCTGACCCTCAGCTCAGGAGTATTACCACCTCCTCCTCCTCCTTCTCCTCCTCTTCCTCCTACTCAGCAGTGCTGCCAGGCTCCTGCTTAGGGTGGTGGGATGAGATGGGAACAGCCCTGAGTCCTGCAGGGAGAAGGCAGCCACGGGGTGCTGGCGAAGGGGTGATGAAGGTGCCATTCAGTGGGGCCGGATCAGCCTTTCTCCAGCACGTCCCAGAGCTTGACTTTGCTCTTTGCTGTTCTCTTCGCATGATTTTGGGGCTATAAATAGACATGGCTGTTCCTCCGCCCGTATGATTAATCCCAGTGCCAGACTGAAGTATCAGTTGTGATTAATTCCGGGCACAGGTGCCCCCTCCAAAGGCTCCAAGTGAAGGTAACGGAACGCGCTCCCACGGCGCTATCAGCAAAACACCAGAGCAGCCGCGCTGCGAAACTTCAAAACAGGCTCTGCTTAAAAATAGGCTGTTGGAACACAAGAAAATATTTTGTTCTGTGCTCTTCAGAGACTTGTTTGAGAGCTGAAGCTGCCATTACTGTGGAGACGCTGCTGTTTGGTTCCCCCCCAGCCCAGGCCGGTTTTCCTGTGTTTGCAGAGCGCACAGCAAATCTGTGTGGGGGCTGTCTCGAGCCCTGTCTGCCGTTCTGAGCTCAGGCCTGGTCAGGGCACCAGGGTTTCCCTTACAGAGGGTTTGGAACCTACAGCCAAATCTAAAGGAGCTTCAGAGAAGGCTGGAGAGGGACATTTCTCAGGACCATGGAGTGGCAGAACAAGAGGGAATGGCCTTAAGCTGACATAGGGCAAGGTTAGATGGGATATTAGGAAGAAATTCTTCCCTGTGAGGGTGATGAGGCCCTGGCACAGGTTGCTCAGAGAAGCTGTGGCTGCTCAAAGCTTTGAAGGCCAGACTGGAGGGAACTTGGAGCAGTCTGGGCTAGTGGAAGGTGCCCATGGCAGGGGGTGGGAATGGATGAGCTTTGAGGTCTCTTCCAACCAAAACCGTTTCATGATGGCTTAAAGGGGAACAGATTTATGACCTGCCTTTCACATGACATCAGCAATTCTCCTTATTTCCCATATAAAACTCTCCATTTTCAGGGGCTGTGTCAGGTCTGGCAGATGCTCTGACTGTAGCACGTGGTATGACCAGAGGGAGAAGGGGGATTGGTGCTGTGACTGCCTGGCAGGAGTCGCAGGGCAGAGCTGCAGGTTCCTTCCTGCTGTACCACAGGGATCTGGGCAGACACTTGGCCATCAGAGCAGCGCAGCCCTGACCACGCTGACCCTGCAGGCTTTCCCAGTGTCTCTGAGAGTGGTGCTGTGTCCTGAGTGTCCCTGTCCTTGCAGGCTGGACGGCGCTGCACGAGGCCTGCAACCGGGGCTACTACGACGTGGCCAAGCAGCTGCTGGCGGCGGGCGCCGAGGTCAACACCAAGGGGCTGGACGATGACACCCCCCTGCACGACGCGGCCAACAACGGCCACTTCAAGGTGGGGCTGCTGGCATTCACTGCCCTGCTTTCAATGACTCTCCTGGAAACCCGTGCTTCGAGCAGCCCACTGTGAAAACACAGAGGTTCTGGGTGGTTTTGGTTCATTTCCCATGGAGCGGGCAGGAGGTTGTGTTCAAGGCCAGGCTGGACAGGGCTTGGAGCAGCCTGGGTTGGTGGAAGGTGTCGCTGCCCATGGCAGGGGGTGGCATGGGATGGGCTTGGAGGTCCCTTGCAATCTAAATTATTCCATTATTCCCTGATTGTGTGAATTTCCCTGTTTCCTGAGCTGTTGAGTGTTTTAGTTGGTGCTGCCTTGCACGGGGGGAGAGTTCATTCTTCTGGAACTGGGACAGGAGCATGATTTTGTGCCTTGTTCTTCCCCCTTCTTTCCTGCCCAGGTTGGTTCTTAGAATCACAGGATCATTAAGATTGGAAAAGACCTCCCCAGCCATCGAGCCCAACCATTAACCTGCTGCTGCCAGTGCACCACTAAACCCTGTCCCTAAATGTTTCTTGAAGACTTTCAGGGATGGTGATTCCACCACTTCTCTGGGAATGTTGGTGGGGCTTCTCTCTTATGTTAGTACCACAAGGCATGTCCTGAAGACACCAATTTTTTAGTTATGTATGAAAATCATGCAAAAAAACCCTGGAATCAAAACATCATGAGCATCTTCAAGCCTCAGTTTCTCTTTTCAGGTGGTGAAATTGTTGTTGCATTATGGAGGGAATCCTCATCAAAGCAACAGGAAGGGCGAGACACCTTTGAAAGTAGCGAATTCTCCCACCATGGTGAACCTGCTCCTGGGGAAGACCACGTACCCCTCCAGCGAAGAGAGCTCCACAGGTGAGATTGGCCTTTCTGTGCCATGGCAGTGACAGCTTCAGCCTGCAGCTAACACAGGGACCTGAAGAGGACAGTGAAGTTAGGCTCTTGTCAGATGCTGCCATGGTCAGGAGCCCACCTGTGGCTGTAACCCAAATTCAGGCAACATAACCACCAGCTTTAGCTTGGGGGGCTGTTTGCCCTGGAAGCCAGCGTTGAGATTGCTTCCCTGGTGCAGTTGGGATGTTGGATTGCAAGCCAGTTGCAGGTGAATGGACATCTTGTCTTTGGAAGGTGGGTAATTCCAGTGGAGAGGAGGGGGTTTGAGTGCCCACCCTATATTCCTGTCCTTCAGCTGTCCCAGCACTGGTGTTTCAGTTTCTGCTTCCAGGCTGTCCCTGCTAGAGCCTCTTCCTCCAGTGCCACCATTCTGGGACACTCTGAAAGTTTTAATTAGTGCAAATTAGAGTTTTCAGTCTTTTGGAGAGCCTTCACCTACTCTGTGTGCAGTCATAACCCTGTTCCAAAGTTCTCATGATACACCCAGGATGTTATTTTGAGGAACACCCCGTGTGGGTTGGAGCTGGAGGAGCTTCCTTCCAAAAAGATCCCCCAAGCTGGCATTCCGAGCTGTTGGCTGCCAACTTGCAAAGGCTGTGTGAGGCCAAAGGGTGACAGGGCTGTTTGCAGGGGCTGATGTGTGCAGGAGACCAGTGATGTTCCCTCCCAGAACCCTTGGCAGTCCTTAACACGCTGTTCTCTCTCTGCAGAGACCTCAGAAGAGGAGGACGCCCCTTCCTTCGCTCCCTCCAGCTCCGTTGATGGCAATAACACAGACTCAGAGTTTGAGAAGGGTTTGAAGCACAAGCCCAAGGCCCAGGAGCCCCCCAAAACCATCACCCCGGTGAAGGATGAGTATGAATTCGATGAGGACGATGAGCAGGACCGGGTCCCACCGGTCGATGACAAACATTTGCTGAAAAAGGATTACAGGAAAGAGACTAAAGCAAACAGTTTCATTTCCATACCCAAAATGGAAGTGAAAACTTATACTAAAAATAACACAATTACACCAAAGAAAGCTGCCCACCGCATCCTGTCGGACAGCTCGGACGAGGAGGAGACCAGCGTGGCCGTGGGCACGGGGGAGAAGCTGCGCCTCTCCACCCACTCCATATTGCCCAGCAGCAAAATTCGGGAGCCCGCCAGCACCAAGGCGCCCAAGGAGAAAAGCAAAGTAAAAAAGAAGCGGAAGAAGGAGACAAAAAGCAAAGAGGTTCGGTTTGGCAAAAAAAATGACAAGTTTTGTTCCTCTGAATCAGAGAGTGAAAACGTGGAGAGTGAGGAGGATGATAGAGACTCTCTACAGAGCTCTAGCTGTGTAAAGGACTCAAGGCTAGTGCTAAAGGAATCCTCCTTGTTTAACTCTCTGTCTGCCTCATCGACCTCTTCACATGGGAGTTTAGCATCCCAGAAACATAATCCCAGTCTTACAGAACAGCACTCCAAGCACTGGAGGACGGACAATTGGAAAACCATATCTTCTCCAGCTTGGTCAGACGTCAGTTCCCTATCGGACTCCACCAGGACGAGGCTGACGAGCGAGTCAGACTACTCGTCCGAGGACTCGAGCTTAGAGTCACTAAAGCCAGTCAGGAAGAAACCAGAGCACAAAAAGAAAAACACCCCCCACAACACTGTTTCTGAGAAAAAGAATTCATTCCATAGCAATGTGGATGGAGCAATTCCAAAGCTGGACAAGGAGGGGAAGGTTGTTAAAAAGCATAAAACAAAACACAAACATAAAAACAAGGAGAAGGGACAGTGTCCCATCAGCCAAGACATTAAAATAATCAAAACATTTTCTTTTGAGTTTGAGGACTCTAAACAAAAGCCTGAGAAAGGCTTGTTAGTAGAGACAGAAAATCCAGTCGAAAACAAGTTGAAAGTGTTAAAGCACGATAGGGAACATGGTAAGAAGGAGGAAAAGCTCCCCAAAGGTAAAGCAGAGGAGAAGGAGTGGTTGTTTAAAGATGAGACTGGAAAATCCTCAAAAGAGGAGAAATCATTAAGGAAAATCAAAGATGGTAGTAAAGACCTGAGCAAATCCTTCAGAGAAGGATTGAGTAAATCAGAAAAAGAGAAACCTGTCAAGGAGAAGTCTCCCAAGGAGGAGAAGCCGAGAATACACAAGGAGGAGAGAAAGAAGAAGTCAAAGGACAAACAGTCCAAATCTGAGAAGAAGAATGAGCTGAAGGAGGAGAAGGTTTCTAAACTAGAGAAAGAAAAATCCTTCAAGGAAGAGAAGGAAAAATGCAAAAAAGAAAAACTTTACAGGGACGAGTCCGGGTTTGATGAGTTTAATAACAAAACTCAATTTGCCGAAAGCGAGGACACAAAGTTCAGCCTTTCGGACGATCAGCAGGAGAGGTGGTTTTCAGACCTGTCCTCTGATTCATCCTTCGATTTCAAGGGTGAGGACAGCTGGGATTCTCCAATAACGGATTTCAGGGAGATTAAAAATGACACCGTGGCAAAGCTAATCATAGAACCTGTGAAAGAGGAAATTAAAGACAAGAAAAAGGAAAATAAAATAAAAGAGAAGAAGGAATACAACGAGAAGCGGAATGAAAAGGACACTTTCTTAAAGAAAAAGGAGAGGGATTATGTGGAGAAAAGCTCTGAGAAGAAAAAGGACCAAACAGACAGGCACAAAGTTACTCCCAGTTATTTGCCTGAAAAGGATAAGAAAAGGAAGGATTCTGTGGAGACTGGCAAGGAGAGGAAAGAAAAAGACACAGGTGAAACCAACAAAGACAGAAAAGATTCCTCTGACGGCTCTAAAGAGCGAAAAGATCCCAAGACGAAGCAGGAGGAGCCCTATCGAGATGACTTCAAGGAGTACGGCTGTGAAACATTCTTCAAGGATAAGTCCGACCCTGAGTTCAGTGGCAAAACCCTGGAGAGTTGGGAGAGGCACCATTCTGGAAAGGAAAAGGAGAAGAAAGATGCTCCTGATAAAGAAAAAAAAGAAAAGGTCAAGCCAGAAAAATACAAGGAAAAATCCAAAGAAGGCGACAAGGAGAAAAATGAAAAAGCTGCTCCAGAGAAAATCCTGAAGGACAAAGAACTAGAGAAGAGTTTCAAAGAGAAGAAAGAAACCAAGGAGAAATACAAGGATCTTCACAGCAAAGACAAGGAGAGGAAGAGTTCCTTCGACCAGGTGAAGGAGAAGAAAGAGAAAAACTTTTCCACAGACAGAGACGATTTCTCCGAGAAGAAGGATGAGAAGAAAGGCAAGGAGAAGAGCTGGTACAGCATCGCTGACATCTTCACGGATGAGAGCGAGGACGAGAGGGACGATTACAGCCTGAGCGGGTTCAAGGTCGGCGACTCGGCTGGCAGCGAGATGCATCGCCTGGACAGCCTGCAGGACAAGGAGGACGGCGCGGCGGCCGAGAAGGAGCTGTACCCCGACAAGCACCGCAAGTACTCGTCCGACCGGCAGCACTCAGAGAAGCAGAAGGATAAGGAGTCCAAGGAGAAGAAAAAGGACAAAGGAACATCGGAAGGGGGAAAGGAGAAGAAGGAGAAGAGTTCCTTTGAGAAACACAAAGAGAAGAAAGATAAAGACTCCAGTGAGAAGTATAAGGACAGGAAGGAAAGAATGTCCATAGATTCCACTCAGGAGAAGAAAAACAAGCAAAAGCTCCCAGAAAAGGTTGAGAAGAAACACACCAGTGACGACAAGGTGAAAAGCAAACATAAGGAGAAGCCGGACAAGGAGCATTCCAAAGAGAAGAAGTCTTCAAAAGGAGGGGAGTCAGAGAAGAGCCTGCTGGAGAAACTGGAGGAGGAGGCTCTGAATGACTACAGGGATGACTCCAATGACAAAATCAGCGAGATCTCCTCTGACAGCTTCACGGACAGAGGGCAAGAGCCAGGACTCACCAGCCTCTTCGAGTCTTCTAACCTCTCTCTGACCGATGCCGCTGAAGAAAAGTTTAAGGACTCTCTCCCTTTACCCTGCCTTCAGGACAAGCTCAAGGAGAAGGAGAGGCACCGACATTCCTCATCTTCCTCAAAGAAAAGTCACGAGAAGGAAAAAGCAAAGAAAGAAAAGACAGAGAAAAAGGAAAAATCAGAAGAATTCAAGGACTCCAGCAGCAGAAAGGATTCCGCTCATTATGAAAAGGATTTCTCTGTGGATGGGGAGGCTTTTGGCTCTTCCTACAACATGAAGGCAGACGCTGATGAGGAACCGGAGAAGAGCATTGATTACTTATTTTCTGAAAAGAAGGATAAAAATGATTCTGAAAGAGAGCTGTCAAAGAAGGCGGAGAAAGAAAAGACTTATGGTTCCAGCACCATCAGCACAGCTAAAGAGAAAAAGAAGCGGGATAAACACAAGGAAAAATGGAAGGAGGAAAAGGAAAAGCATAGGGACAAACACACAGATGGTTTCTTTAAACATCACAAAGATGAGCCAAAGTCAACACTCAAAGATAAGGACGGGCCTCAAGTTACCACCTTTAAAGATAAATCCAAGGAGGACAACCTCAAATTTGGTGAAACCAAACTGAAGGAGAAGCTTAAGGAGAATCAAGACAAAGACAAATCAGAGTCCATAAAAATAAGCAATGGGAATGAAAAAATAACCCTTTCCAAAGACAGCGGCAAGAAGGATGCCAGGCCAAGGGAGAAACTTCTGGGAGATGGTGATTTGATGATGACCAGCTTTGAGAGGATGCTGAGCCAGAAAGACCTGGAGATCGAGGAGCGCCACAAAAGGCACAAGGAGAGAATGAAGCAAATGGAGAAAATGCGGCACAGGTCTGGAGACCCCAAGTTAAAGGACAAACTTAAAAGCTCGGAGGATGTACGCAAGAGGAGCCTGGATCTGCCAACCAAGAAGCCGCTAACGCTGGACACGCAGCTCAAGGACAAGAAACTCAAAGAGTTGGGTCCCCTGACTCCTATTCTGTCACCTGAAAACAAGGCACAGCCTGCTGTGGGGACAGACTCCAAGGACTGGATCACGGGTCCTCAGCTGAAGGAGATCCTCCCAGCATCTCCCAGGCCAGATCAGAACCGGCCCACGGGCGTCCCGACGCCGGCATCCGTCGTGTCATGCCCGAGCTATGAGGAGGTGATGCAGACTCCCAGGACTCCATCGTGCAGCAACGAGGACTACACGGACCTGATGTTTGAGTGTGCGGACTCTCAGCACTCGCTGCCCATCTCCACCATGTCCATGAACGCCTGCTCTCCTTCCTTCTTCGACAGATACACCAACGTTTCCAGCGGGCTCCCCGAGAACCCCAGTCAGACCCCAACTCGCACCATACCCTCCTCAAACCTCTACCGTTCCATCTCAGTGGATATCAGGAGGGCGCCCGAAGAGGAATTCAGTGTTGGAGATAAGTTTTTCAGACAGCAAAGTGTCCCAGCAACATCAAATTATGACTCTCCTGTGCAGCATTTAATGGAGGAGAAAGTTCCCCTTCCCTCTGTTCCTGCTGAGAAGTTCCAGTGTTTGTCTCCTGGGTATTACTCCCCGGATTATGGAGTTTCCTCTCCCAAAGTGGAAGCTTTGCACTGCGCTCCGGGAGCCGTCAGCGGGGTCGCCCAGTCTCCCGAAAGTGTCTTTTCTGGTTTACAAGCAAAATCCTCCCCTTCGCACAGGGATGAGTTGCTGGCTCCTTCAGTGGAAAGTGCTCTTCCCCCTGACATCGGCATGCCCTTGGATACCACAGAGGAGCAGCAAGCCACTGCCTCCATCATGCCACCAGAATCCACCTACCTACCACCCATCGAAGAAAACCATTTTAGTTCAGGAATGCCTGAACAAAACAACATAGACTGGGATAACCCTCCTTCCCGAAACCCAGACACCGCCATTCCTCCCAGCCTCATGGGCAACCCCACAGAGCACCCTGTCACCTGGTCCATGGGCTCGGAGCTTCTGATGAAATCTCCCCAGAGGTTTTCCGAGTCCCCTAAACCTCCACTCTGTTCCCTAGAGCCAATTCATCCTGCGCCAGTAGCCTTCATTCCCACAGAGACTTCCTACCCTGTTTCTCCCATCTCGTACCCTCTGTCAGTGTCGGAACCGAGGCTGGAGGAAGTCAAGGAGGATGCTGAGGAAGCAGTTCCAGGAGAAATTGCAAATGCTGAAGAGCAAGCTCCATACATGTCCCCTACTAGGTTAGACACCTTCTTCAACAACTGCAAGCCTCTTCCAGAAGAAGCACCAGAGATCCCTCCAGAGCCCCCGTGTGTGCCAGCAGAACCTCAGGCCGAAGTCGTTGCTGCACCAGAAAACAACTATTTGGAAAACAGCAACGCAGCACCTGCGAATGCAGAGGAGGCGGTGACGTGGCCAGACCCCTTCACCAACACCGAGGATGAATTGGACCTTGGCCCCTTCTCGCTCCCAGAGCTGCCACTCCAGCCTAAGGACGTTGCAGAGACGGAGATGACCGAGGCGGAAGCGGTGGAGGAGAGCCCAGCAGCAGCTCCAGAACCGAGCGGTGGGATCATCAAAGCCGGTGCGTCCGTGATAGCGTCCAGTGAGCCAGAGGAGCCACCGGCCAGCCAGGCAGCGGCCACCCTGCCCACGGACACAGAGCCACCAGCAGAGGAGCAGAAACCAGAAGTGGCCGCACAAGAAGCCGCCTCGGAAGCGCTGAACGCGGCTGAGGAGAAGGCAGCGGAGGACTCGGAAGCGCAGGCGTTCCAGCAGACCCCGTCCGAGCCCGCGCCCGCGGAGAGCAAAGAGGTGGAGGCCGTGCACGAGGAGGTGTCGGCGGCTGGTGGGGTGGCAGAGGGCAGCTCCCAGCCCTGCCCTGTGCCCGTGGCCGGCTCCGAGGCCGGCGTTCCACAGGACGGTGCCGCGGCCCGCGGTGGGAGCCAGGCCCCACCACCCCCGGCGGACACACCTCCTGGCAATGCTCAAGCAGAAATTGTGGAACCAGTACAAAAACCAGTAGCAGAAGCTCCCAAACCACCCAAAATAGAAGAGATTCCTCAGCGGATTACCAGGAACCGGGCTCAGATGCTCGCCAACCAAAACAAGCAGAACGCCGCCGCATCCGAGAAGGAATTTCCTCCCGTCTCTGCGCCCGTCACGCGTGCCAAAGGCCGCATCACGGAGGAGGACGATTCCCAGGCTCAGCACCCGCGGAAGCGCCGCTTCCAGCGCTCCAACCAGCAGCTGCAGCAGCAGATCAACACGTCCACCCAGCAGACGAGGGAGATGATCCAGCAGACACTGGCAGCTATCGTCGATGCCATCAAACTGGACGACATCGAACCTTACCACAGCGACAGGTCCAACCCCTACTTCGAGTACCTCCAGATCAGGAAGAAGATTGAGGAGAAGCGGAAAATCCTGTGCTACATTACTCCCCAAGCTCCGCAGTGCTATGCTGAGTATGTCACCTACACAGGCTCCTACCTGTTGGATGGCAAGCCCCTAAGCAAGCTCCATATTCCAGTGGTGAGTCACCTTCTCTCTTTAGCCTC
Organism: Motacilla alba alba; assembly: GCF_015832195.1. Lineage (NCBI taxonomy): Eukaryota > Metazoa > Chordata > Aves > Passeriformes > Motacillidae > Motacilla > Motacilla alba. The sequence continues at coordinate 19,827,536 of NC_052026.1, read as the reverse complement.
GGGAACTGTCCCACCTCACTGTTACACACACATCCAAATTGTCCCCCATGCCCTGTCACCACCTTGCAATGCCTACATGCCCCAACCTGCCTTTAGACTATGACACCAAACCTGAGCCTGGGTAAGTGCCTGGCTGTGTGGTAAATGCAGCCCCTGAGTTGATGCATTTTTGCAGAGAAGACATTGGGCTGTGCTGAGGGACCTGAGGTTTGGTCAGGTTTTAGAGCAAAGTTTGTAAGAATTCACTAGATTTGAGGCTGGAAGGTAAAACTGCTCTTGCAGCAGTGTAGTAACAGGATCATGTACGTGGAACACGGGAAAGTTGGCTCTTAACTCCTGCCATCATTTTCCCAAGCTCTGCTCTTTGTCTTGGCACTGGGATCAGCATTTTACTGCTGTGCTGCAGGAGCAGCCTGGCTAATACAAATGCATCAATAAACGTGGTGCTGCAGGTGGTAAATCTGGGCTCCAGGCTGGAGGAGAAGGGTCAGTGTGACCAGGCTCCGTTCCCTGCTGCACGCCCTGCCCTGCAGCACGAGGGCGGGTCAGGCTCTGGTTGTTCTTGCCAAACCCTCACCCTCACTGAGTCTGAGCACTCCAGGACCTTGTCCTCGGCAGAGCTTCTCCACAGGCACCCCATGGGATGTCCCTGCCCCCTCTGTGGCCAGCACACGTTTCAGGGTGCAGCCAGCCCCCGGGCTGCGCCCCTCGGAGGTCCCGCTCTCAGCCCCTGCCTGTGCCCGCAGATCGCGCCGCCGCCGTCGCTCGCGGAGCCGCTCAAGGAGCTCTTCAAGCAGCAGGAGGCCGTGCGGGGCAAGCTGCGGCTGCAGCACAGCATAGAGCGGGTAAGGGCGCTCTCCAGCTGGGGAGCAGGGCACCAGTTTCCCCTGCTGGCGGGGCTGAGGCTGCCACACTCACTGCTCTGCTCTTCCTCAGGAGAAGCTCATCGTCTCCTGCGAGCAGGAGATCCTGAGGGTGCACTGCCGGGCAGCGAGGACCATTGCCAACCAGGCCGTGCCCTTCAGCGCCTGCACCATGCTGCTGGACTCCGAGGTGTACAACATGCCTCTGGAAAATCAGGTCAGTGCCTGGCTCAGTGGTGAGGAAGGGCCTCAGGGGCTCTGCAAGACCCTGAGGGAGATGGGCTTTTGTGGAGGGAAGCATGGAGACAGGAGTTACTAATGCTCTCCTTGCTCAGGTCACCCACCACGGCACATGGGTGCAGGATGTCACCTCTGCAAAAGGGCAGGTTAGATGGGATACTGGGAAGGAATTGTTCCCTGTGAGGGTGGAGAGGCCCTGGCACAGGTGCCCAGAGAAGCTGTGGCTGCTCTATCCCTGGAAGTGTCCAAAACCAGGTTGGATGGGGCTTGGAGCAACCTGGGATAGTGGAAGGTGTCCTATGGCAGGGGGTGCAATGAGATGAGGTCCCTTCCAATCCAAACTGTTCTATGACTTGGAACATCGTTTGCCTAATTGTCTAATTGAATGTGGGATACAGGGAGTTCATGTCTGTTAGGAGCAGAGATGGCTCAGCTTTGTCAGTGAGCCTTGGGACCCTCCATCCTTCTTGGTCAGGATCATCTGCACTGGAAAGGTTTCCTTCACTACACTCTGAGGTGTTTCTCCCTGTGGAAGGAAGGGAAGAGAAACATTTCACTGCTGCATTGCAGGAGGGATCCTGGACACGGACAGCATCCTGGGATTTATTAGTGAGCTGCGTATTGATCCAGGAGCTCTGATTTATCTGGCAGCATTTCCCAGCCAAGTGTCTGTGCTGCTGCTATCCTGGCGTCAGTTGAAGGAGTCAGAGAGGTGCAGGTGCTGTGATGGGCTGACATGGACAGATTCCCTGCAAAGCAAGGAGAAACAGGGAGTATGTGCACATGGGTGCATTCCCACCTGAGGCTGAACCCCGGGAAAGGGCTGCGGGAGCAGCTGGCAGCAGTGATGTCTGTCCTCCCTCCCTGCAGGCACTGCAGTTCTGAGGAGTTTGCACCCCAGGAGGGGCTTGAATATGGCCTGTGGGACCTGTAGCTGCTTAAATCACAAAACTAATCCCTCCCTTTGCTGTCCCATCCTTAGGGAGATGAAAACAAATCGGTCAGAGACCGTTTCAACGCGCGACAGTTCATTTCCTGGCTGCAGGACGTGGATGACAAGTATGACCGGATGAAGGTGAGAGCTCTGGGAGCCCCGTGCTCCAGGCAGGGGCATTCCAGGAGGGTTCTGCCTGTGGCTGGAGCCTGGGAGCTGCCTTAGTGGTTTCCAGCACAGAGTGGGTGTCCAGAGATTGTCAGGGCAGTGTGCATGGCAGTGGATGCTCTGGAGTGCTGACAAGCCTTTCAAACCCAAACTTTCGGGTTTGCCTCGGCTCCTGCCGGAGCTGGGCTCAGCAGAGATTCCAAATCCGGGTGTCCTGTGTGTGGCACCCCTTGCTGCATGTAACACTGTGCCCGCGGTGGCTGCGTGTCCCCTGCCTCTGCCTGCCACTCGGCCCTCACGTCCCGTTGTTGTTTCCCAATCCAGACGTGCCTGCTCATGCGACAGCAACACGAAGCAGCTGCCCTGAACGCCGTGCAGAGGATGGAGTGGCAGCTGAAGGTGCAGGAGCTGGACCCCGCGGGGCACAAATCCCTCTGCGTGAACGAGGTGCCCTCGTTCTATGTGCCAATGGTCGACGTGAACGATGACTTTGTGCTCTTGCCGGCATGACAGTTCCAAGCCAGGAGACATCTCTGAACACTGGCAAGGACGGGAGCGCTCCGAGGTCGGGCGGTCGAGCTCACATTCACCCTTAACCGCTTGCTGATGAATCCCTGGTCAGAGGAGGAGGAAGCAGCTATCGGCAGAAAACAAAACAATAAGAAAAAGAATTGCACTTTCTTCACGACGTGTCCCTCGCTTCCGGACTGACGCGGCTCCGCGGGGCAGCGGGCCGGGCGCAGCTCCTTCCCGCCGGCGCCCGCGGCGGGGAGGCTCCGGGCAGCGCGGGCAGCGGGCGCTCAGCGGCCCCGGGACTGGCCGAGGCGCGGAGGGACGAGGCCAAGGACACCGTGTGTGTGTTGCGGAAGCTGCTGAGCGGGGCCAGCAACCACGTGAACCATGTACTTGTGAACACCGTGATTTCCAGCTCTCTGTTTTCCACCGGGCGCGGATCTCCTCTCGGAGAAGCTGCAGTAGGAAACCATGGGGGGAGGGAGGGGGGTGTTTGAGTTTCTCGTTCCATCATGGGTATGTCTAAAAAAAAAACAAAACAAAAAAATACTACAAAAAAAAAAAATCACAAAAAAAAAAAAAAAAGCAAACAAACAACAATTAGAGACAAAAGGACAGTGTCCGAGGTGGGCGGCGGCGGCTCCGGAGCGGGGACAGCTCCGGGATGTGCCGGTGGCCCCGCAGCAGCCGCTGGGGACGGGCAGAGGAGCCGCCAGGGCGGCACGGCCGGGGAGACGGCGACGCAGAGAAAGGACTTTGCCAACTGTGTTTTTAATGGAGTAAAATCCACGTGGTTTATATATTTTTTCCTTTAATCTTGGGCATTTCGTTTCTCTTTCTGAGAACATAACTTGAAAACACTACAGAGCCAATACTCATATAAAGAAAAATTGTATCCCATAAATGCTGTACAGTTTTTATATACATTAACAATGTACTTTTGCTGCCTTCTAGATAATTTATTTTGCAACACATTACTGCACAGTTGTAAATAACTTATGTACTGTAACATCACTTTCAGTTATGTGTAAAGAAATAAATAAATTAATTAAAATTATCTTTGTATTTATAGTTCACCCTGGGCAGCAGTTTCGCTGTCAAGGAAAAGGTTGCTCAGATCAGCTGCCCATGGCAGGGGATGGAACAAGACAATCTTTAAGGTCCCTTCCAACCCATACCGTTCTGTGGTTTTAAACGTCATCCTCTCTTTTCCATGCCTCTCTGTGTGCAGTGGGATTGGACCTCTCCAGGGGTGGGTTATGAGGAGAGGGGACCCCCTGTGTTGGTGAATTCACTGCCCCCAGAGTGACTGAGCAGGAGATGCTGTTTTGGGGTTGCAGAGTCTGGACAGGGATGGGTGGATCCGGGCAAGCTCAGTCCTCACTCAGGAGCTCAGGGGTGCAGCTGGAGGCAGATGCCAGTGCCGTTCCAGGACCTCTGTGCCTTCCTTCTGCTGCTGCCCAGCCTTTCCTGGTGGCTGCAGCTGCCAGCCCCAGGCAGGAGAGAGAGGTGGCCCCCACGGACCCCCACTGCCAGCTCTGAGTTCTCCAACTTCCTCTGTTGGGGACCAGAGGGGACCCCTGGGTTGAGCCCCCAGCTCCCCACTCACTGCTGCCAGCTTTGCAGCCACTCGAGGAATTTTCCACGGTGGGGGCAGGAGATCCTGGAGGATTTCTCTCCAACGCATCGCAGCAGCTTCAGGAGAGCCAGGGGGTCCCACCCTCCCCTGCCCGGCCCCCAGCCCCTGCCTTGGCACCGCTGGCACCAGGACTGGAGCTCGCACAGCCACAGCAGGACGGGCAGTGCCATGTCCCAGCTGCAGCCAGAGGGATTGTTTCCCCCCCTCTTTTCCTGGGCTGTGGGATCAGTGTGATGGGGCACTGGAACCAATGCTGGGGCCAGGGGTTGCTCCTGTGTCAGGGGCTCAAGAAAGCAGCCACAGGTAACACTTGTTCTTGGATTCATTTCCATCCCTGGTCTTCGTTTTGTTAAACAGCCGTGAATTTGTCTGTGTAGCCACAGAGAGGCCTTTCATGGGCATGTAAAGCTGGAAAGTCCCGTAGGCTCCTCTGGCCACGGTGCTGGTGACCTTGGGAGTCTCCAGGGTGAGTTTTCCTCCCAGTATAACTCCCAGACGTGTGCGGGGGTGTGGATCCTTCAGAGGGAGGTAAAAAAATGCAGATGGAATTTTTTTAGTGTGATTTTTCAATGTGAGTTTGCAGGTGTGATTTTTCGGTGTGGTTTTCCATGTGATTTTGCAGATGGAGCTTTTCCACCATTGCAGGTCTGAGGCTGAGCACCCGAGTGATGCTGCCGCCCCCAGAAATCACATTTGTGAGTAAATTTTAGAAGGAAGAGGGAAGTAAAGCCTGTTTGCAGTTTGGCTGCTCTGTTGTCTCTTCCCACGGGCTCACGTGGTGCTGGGTGCCAACACGTTCCCTTCCTAGAGGGGGTGTCACAGATTCCACTGGCACCCTACTGGGACTGGGGGACCTGGGTGCATTTGTGGGTGTTCCCAGATGGGTCCTGGAACCCCCGGCTGCACCCCAGGACCCCCAACACCAGCAGGGCCGGGGGATCCCCTGGTCCTGAGAGGGGTCTGGAGCACCATGGAGAGGGGGGCTGAGCTGGGGTGGGGGCAGTGAACCAGGGCTGGGGGGGCAAACTGGGGCTGAGGTGGGAGGAATGGGGCTTGGAGAACCAAACTGGGGGGCTTGGGGGGAAAACCAGGCTGGGGGTGCAGCGGGCTGTGGGAGCTGGGTCCGGGGCTGGGGGGAGTGAACGGGGGCTGAGGGGGGCGAACCGGGCCAGGGATCAGGGCTGGGGATCGGGACCGGGGCTGGGGATTGTGAACCAGGCTGGGGTTTGTGAACCGGGGCTGGGGATCGGGACCAGGGCTGGGCATCCAGGCTGGGAACCGGGGCTGGGGGTCTGAGCCGGATGGGGGGTGATCTGAACCGGGACTGGAGGGGTCTGAACCAGGGCTGGGGGTCTGAACCAGGGCTGGGGGGGGTCCGAACCGGGGCTGGGGGTCAGATCCGGAGGGAGCCGTCGGGGCGGTGCCGCGGGGCGGGTCCGGCCGGTGCCGCCCCACCTGGCCGCGCCGAGCCCGAGCGCGGTGGCGGTGGCGGGCGGTGGCGATGGCTCTCGGGGGGGTCGCGGCCGCGGGGCCGGCGGGCGGCGGGGGGCTGGGTGCCGTGCTTGGCGCTGGCGCTGGGCTGGGCGCTGGGCTGGGCGCTGGGCGCGGAGCCCCCGCACCGCTGCCGCCCCGACACCGCGCTGCTGCCGCCGCCGCTCCGCCGCCTCGGGGGCCCCGCGCTGCTCCGCGCCGCCGTGCCGCGCCTCCGCGGCGGCTGGAGCCCCTGCCAGCTGTACCGCTACCCCTCCGGGGACCCCCGGCCCAACGGCACCGGGCCCTGCACCCGCGGCTGGCACTACGCGCTGCCCGCCGCCGGCCTCCGCGCCAACCTCGTCACGCAGGTGGGCACGGGGGTGGCGGCGTGCAGGGGGTGCCAGGGCCGGGGAGGGCGGGGGACCCCCGGGCCCGGGGCAGCCTGCGGCGCTGGAGGGGCTGAGGGGTCCCGCGGGTAAAGGAGGGGTTAAGGGAGGGGGCTGGGAGCGCTCTAGGGGGGGGGATACCTGAGAGGAGTCGGGGGAACACACTGGGGGGTCCCAGGCACCAGAGCCAGCTGGGGGCTCCGGAAAGGATCCCACGGGAAAGCCCTGGGCGTGCAGGGTGTGCAGTGACCCCTGGAGGGGTTTGGGGCTGGCTGGGGGAGCCCTGGGGAAGGGTGCTGAGGGGCTGCATGGTGTCCAGGGCTCTTGGGATCACCCGTACTGTCTCTTCACATCTGTCCCCACATTTCTGTTCGTGGGGTGTGGGCTCTCCAGGAGCCCTGCAGCCCCGTCCATCCCAGCCCTGTGGGCAGTGCCAGGGGGTTTGCCGAGCCCCCCGCGCTGACACCCCCCCGCTGTGTCCCTGCAGTGGGACCTGGTGTGTGCCTCGCGCTGGAAGGTGCCCCTGGAGCAGACCACGCACCTGCTGGGCTGGACCCTGGGCAGTGTCACCGCCGGCCTGGCCTGTGACAGGTAGTGGGGGTCCCCAGACAGCCCCCGCGGGCAGGGGGCACCGTGCCCAGCCCCTCACAGCCCGTCCCTGGCAGGTTTGGCCGCCGTCCCACCTTCCTGCTGTCCCTGGCGCTGGCCGTGCCCGTGGGCCTCGGCGTGGCACTGGCTGTGGACTTCCTCATGGTCCTGGTGGCGCGGCTGCTCTTCGGGGCCGCGCTGGCAGGAGCCTTCCTCGCCCTCTACGTGGCACGTGAGTGTGATGGGGGCATCGGGAGGGCCCTGGGGTGCGGGATGCTCCAGGCTGTGGGATGTCCCGGGATGGTCTGGAGCACGGGATGCCCCAGGGTGCAGGATGCCCCGTGTCCTTGGTACCCACTGTGGCCCCCTCGCCCCCTGCCAGGGCTGGAGCTGTGTGACCCCCCGCACCGGCTGGGGGTGACCATGGTGGCCGGATTCTTCTGGATGGCCGGGGAGCTGCTGCTGCCGGGGCTGGCCCTGCTGTGCCGGGACTGGCGGGTGCTGCAGGGCGCTGTCACCATGATCCTGGCACTGCTGGCTGCCAGCTGGTGGTAAGGACCCCCCGGGCAGGGGGCTGCGTGGGGCTGGGCTGTGCCCCGGGGCTGGTGCCAAGCTGATCCCAGCCCAGCACACCCTGCCCGGGGCCACGGTGGGGATCAAAGGCCACCCGGGGCTCTCCAGAGGAGTGGAACCCCCCACCCTGGGTAAATGTTTGCTCAGGTTTGAAGCTGAGGGTTTCTGGGCAGCGTTGCTTTGAAGCCAGGTGGGAAGGTCAGTGCTGGAGGGGGGCCAGCCCCGCGGGGAGCCCCGTGACCTGACACTCGTGCCCCAGGTGCCCGGCCCTGCTGCTGGAGTCCCCGCGCTGGCTGCTGGCCACACGGCAGCTGGAGAGGGCCAGGAAGACTCTGCAGGCGCTGGCCGAAGACAACTGTCCCCAGGACAGCCTGCTCGCGGGTGCGTGGGGGGACTGCAGGGGCGATCGGCCCCATCCCCAAGCCGTGGCTGTGGGGTGGTGTAACAGAGCCGGCTCTATCCCGCTTTCCCCTCTCCCGGCAGAGCTGGAGGCCCTGTCCGAGGCGCCCCCGCGGCCCCGGTACCACTCGGTCTGCGAGATCTGCGGCACCAGGGTCATCTGGAAGAACGGCGTCATCCTCGGCTTCGCGGCGTGAGCGCCCGGGGGGGGTCAACGGGGTGGCCCTGGGCCGGGGGGCCCCACTCGCGGCCACCTGACCCCGCTGTCCCTTAGGTTCATCGGCTCCGGCATCCGCCACTGCTTCACCCGCAACCTGGTCCCCCACCTGCCCCACTTCTTCTCCTCCCACCTGGTGCTGCTGGGCACCGAGGCGGCCGCCTGCCTCTTCGTGTGCCTGACGGCCGAGCGCTTCGGGCGCCGCGCCATCCTCCTGCTCTGCACCGTCCTCACCGGCATCTCCTCCCTGCTGCTGCTGGCCCTCACCCAGTGTAAGACCCCCGCGGGACCCCCGGGACGCGGCCCCAGCCAGGGGGAAGAGAGGCGGGTGCGGGGTTTGCCCCCTGATGTGCTTCACCCCCTCGCAGACCTGCTGGAGCTCATCGTCCTCACCCTGTCCGTGGTGGGCACGGCCGCCTCCCACGCCGTCACCATGCTCAGCATCTTCTTTGCCAGCGAGGTTCTCCCCACCGTGGTCAGGTAAGGGGGAGCCGCCCCCCTCTCGTGCTCCGGGGGGCAGCGGGCAGAGCCCCCCTGAGCGCGTTCCTCCCGCAGGGGCGCCGGGCTGGGCCTGGTCGTGGGGGCCAATTTCGTGGGCAAGGCGGCGGCGCCCATCACCGCCATCCCCAACAGCCGCGGCTTCTTCCTGCACCACGTCGTGTTCGCCTCCTTCGCCATCCTGGCCGTGCTCAGCATCATGCTGCTGCCCGAGAGCCAGGGCCGGGGGCTGCCCCAGTCCCTGCAGGACGGCGAGAGCCAGCGCCGCCCGCCCCTGTTCCGCCGCCCCCCCCGCGAGGACCACCTGCCCCTGCTGGCCCCCCACGCCATCCCCCGCGACTATTCCCGCCTGGCCGCCTCCACCAAGAGGACGCTGCGCTCCCCGGAGCCCCCCCGCGAGATGTAGCCGTGCCCCCCGCGCTCCCTGGGGCTCTCCCGGCTGCTGGGGGGGGCCGAGCGGGGACCCCCGCCCAGGGATGTAGGGGGAGCAGCAGGAGGCGGGGGCTGGGGAGCAGCGCCCACCCCGCGGCGGGGCTGGGAGCCCTGGGGTGGGGGAGAAGCCCCCCGGGGGTGCTGCCGGCTCCCAATAAAAGTGCCTTGTTTCTACGGGTCGCTGGTGTGGGGGGGTCACACACCCCCGCCAGCACCCCCCGCTCTTTATTATGGGGGTGCCCGGGGGTCTCCTCGCCCCCTCCCAGCTGCATGGGGCTCACCCGGGCGTCGCCCCCCAGGTTTGTTTTGCGGGGTGTGTGGGTCACCCCCTGCACGGAGGCCTCTCGTAGCACACGCGCGTGCAAAGCCGCTCCAGCCGGGCATCCTGCGCGGGTCCATTCCCGAAGCCTCTGGGCATCTCCCGGGTGTGAGTGTGCGAGCTGCCCGCCGCCCCGTCCCTGCCCCAGCCCCTCCCTGGGCAGCGGGGTGTCCCCTCCTGCCCCCTCCCTGCTAGTGCCCGTAGAGGTCGGCCAGGCGGCGGAAGCGCGGCCCCCACTCGCTCAGGTAGTCGTAGTCCTGGTCCTCGTCCGTCAGGCTGGACACGATGGAGCTCAGGGGGCTGGCGACCGAGCCCGAGCCCTCGTAGTCGTAGATGAGGGCCGTGTCATAGGGGGGCACGCTGGGGTCACTGTCAGCCGCCTCCAGCCCCTGCAGGGACGGGGGGTCACCGTCAGCCCGCCGGCAGTGAGCGGGGGACCGGTGGGGACCGCCGGGCCCCGACCCACCTCGTTGATGAAGTCCTCGATGTCCGAGGGGCTGCTGGGCAGCTTGCGGGGGGCCACGGGGGTCCCGGAGCTGAGCGGGGCGTCCCTGCGCAGGGGGGGCTTGGCCCGGGGGGAGAAGAGCTCGGGGTGCCGGAGCTGGTTGATGTCGTAGGCGTCCTGCGGGGCCGGGAGGGGTTTAGACGTGCGGGGGCTGAGCTGCGGACCCCCGGGACCCCCCTGCCACGGGTCCTGCTCACCTGGTCCTCCTCGCCCCCGCCCTGCTCGTCGTAGTTGAGGATGTTGTCGCGCATGTCGTCCCGAGAGCGCTGCAGGAGCCCCTTGCGCAGAGCCCGGCGGCGCCCGCGCACCCGCGCAGCGCCCAGAGCCGCCAGCACTGCGGGGACACGGGACACGGGGACACGGGGACAGGGGACACGGGACACGGGGACAGGGGACACGGGACACGGGGACAGGGGACACGGGACAAGCGTGTGGGCATGGGGAGGAACGGTCAGAAGGGGTTGCTGGGTAGTGGGAGGTGTTGGGGGCCATGGGTAGGGTTGGGTGGGAGGCCAGGCCCAGGATGGGGCGCTGGGTGGGGGTCAGGTGACAGAATGGGCTGGTGGGGTTCGGGAGGGGTGGCCAGGAGCAGCCCGGGGTTGGGGTGCCATGGGGAGGGGTGGGGGAAGGACCAAAGGGGTCTCACTCACCAAGGAGGAGGACGCTGCTGCCCAGGATGATCATGAGCGCCCCGAGGGTGATGCCGGCCCCGGCGGTGGCCGCGGCCAGCGCCCCGTCCAGGCAGGTGCCGTCCCGGCCGCAGTGGCACACCGAGACGTTCAGCAGCTGCTGCTGCTCCCGCGGGGGCGTCCCCGAGTCCCGGAGCAGCAGCGGCAGCGAGTAGAGCCCCTCGGGCAGCTCCGCCAGCACGGCCAGCACGGCGTGGGTCACTGCGGGGCGGGCAGGGTGAGCGGGACCCTCCGAGCATCATCCCCCGCTAGGGCCCCGGCGGACCCTCACCATTGAAGCGGGCGATGCTCCAGTTGCGGGCGAGCTGCGGGTGCTGGGGGCTGAGCTGGAAGTGGAAGGGGGCTCCATGGGGGGGCCGGTCGTCGTCGGTGGCCCCCAGGAGCAGGGTCCCCCCGCGTCCCGGCCGCCCGCAGAGCACTCCGGCCGGCGGCTGCAGCTGCGGAGCGTGGTCGTTCACCTCCAGGATCTCGATGGACAGGGTGCCGGTGGCCGAGAGCGGGGGCTCGGCTGGGGACAGAGCAGAGGGGTCAGCGGGGACAGCGGGGGCGAGGGGCCGGCGGGGGCGGCTGCTCACCATCGTCGCGGGCGAGTACCAGGGCGATGTACCAGCCGCCCTGCAGGAAGGCGGAGGGGTGCAGCAGCTCCCGCTTGGTGCGCACGGTGCCGGTGCGAGGGTCCAGCCGCAGCCAGTCCGCGGGGTCGTAGAGCAGCGCGTAGCTGTGGGCGAGGGGCTGCGTGAGACATCGCCCCCACCCCGCCCCGCGGCTGCGGGGGCCGTGGGAGGGGAGCGGGACTCACGAGAGGGTCTGGATCTGGTGCGTGTCGGGGTCGCTGGCGGTGTAGGTGGTGATGGGGGTGCCCGGGGGTGTCCCCTCCAGGACGCTGATCCGCCGCGGGTTCTCGCGGAACGCGGGCGCCTCGTTGACGTCCCGCACCCGCACCCGCACCGTGGCCAGCGCCCGGGGGCTGGCGGGGGCCGAGGGCTCCAGCGGCCGCTCGTTCCGCACCGACACCGTCAGCTCGAAGCGGTCCCGCGCCTCGTGGTCCAGCGGCTGCGGGAGGGGCCGGGGGTCAGCGGAGCCGTGAGACCCCCGGTGACCCCCGGCTGCCCCCTGCCCACCTTGACCACGGACAGCACGCCGTCGTTGGTGTGGGGGTCGGTCCGGATGGCGAAGGCGCCCTCGGGGTCGCCCTCCAGGATGGTGAATTTGGCCAGCCAGCTGGGCGAGCCCGCCAGGTCCTTGTCGTGCACAAAAACCTTGCCCGCGTCCACACCGGCCGCCTGCTCCTCCACCTCCATGGAGAACTGGGGGAGAGCGGCGTGGGGCTGGACTCTGCCCCTTTGGGGTGCCGTAGACCCCCGGGGGGGCAGCTCCCGCCCCGCTGACCCCGGCACGTCCCCGCATCCCGGCCGTCACCTCCTCCTTGGTGAACTCGGGAGGGTTGTCGTTGATGTCCTCCAGGTAGATGACGGCCATGGCCGTGGTGGTCAGCCCGTCCCCGGACATGTCGGCCGCCTGCACCGTCAGGTTGTACACCCCCATGGTCTGTGGGGAATGGGGGGGGCACAGCTGAGCCCCCCAGCCCCCAGGGAGCGCAGAGACCCCTCAGTTGCCGCCCACCCACCCCGTCCCCACGCCTGGCTCTGCTCGTGGACGGAGCTGTGGTTTCACACGTGGGTGTCCGTGGCTGCCCCGAGTGCCGGCGTCCCCCCAGCCCCATCCCGGTGACCCCAGCCCGGTACCTCGCGGTCGAGGCCGGGCCGTGCCGTGCAGATCTCCCCCGTGGTGGCGTTGATGCTGAACATGGCTGCAGCGCCCTGCTCCAGGATGGAATAGCGCAGCGCCGCGTTATCCGTGTCGGGGTCGTCGGCGTCGGTGGCATCCACGGTCATCACGCAGGTCCCTGCGGCCCAGGAGCGCCCGGTGGCTGCTGGCACGGGGCTGGCTCGGTCCCCCCAGCCCAGCCCAGCCCAGCTCAGCCCCCCCGGGCCGGACCCACCTGGCTCAGCCCCCTCCACCACGCTCCCGGTGAACACGTCCTGCCGGAAGAGCGGCCGGTTGTCGTTCTGGTCCACCACGATGATCTCCAGGTCCGTGGGGTCCTCCAGGGTGACCCCGCCCAGGTCCAGTGCGAAGGCTCTCAGCTGTGGGGGCAGAGTGGGGGTCGGGGTCTGCCTGGGGACCCAGGGAGGGGCTGTGGGCACCCAGGATCATCCTTACCCGGTAGCGGTCGTGCTCCTCCCGGTCCAGCATGGCGTTGAGGAAAACCTTCCCGCTGAACTTGTCGATGGAGAAGATGCCCAGGGGCTCCTCATCCACCCCCGGCCCTTTGATGCTGTAGATCACCCCTCCGGGCTGCTGCTTGTCTGACTTGATCTGCCCCGGGAAAATCAGGGCTGGGGGTCCCGGGCTGGGGTCTGTGCCCCTCCGGGGGTGCCCCTGTGCAATCCCCTGCCCAGGGTGTCCCCAGTGTGCGAGCTGGGAGAGGGGCTGGGGGCTCTCACCCACCTGCACCAGGAGGTGGGGGATGCGCTTGTGGTTCTCCGAGACGCTGATGGGGGGGATCACCCAGGCCCTCTTCACCCGCCGAGGAGCCTCGTGCTGCTGCCAGGCCTGGGGGGCTGCAGCCCCTGCCTGGGCTGGGCTGACACCCTGGGGGGACACGGCGCTGCCAGAGACCCCGAAACTCCGGGGTGGAGTGGAATGCCGGGCAGTGGGCAGGGAGCTGCAGCTGGCTGGGTGTGCACAGTGGTGGAGTGCTGAGTGCTGGGTGCCCCTGCTGGGGTTGGGGTTGGGTCTGGGGTAACCCAGCTTCCCCAGGAGCTTTGTGTCAGCGTCCCCTGCCACCCCGGTGTGATGGTGATGGGTGTCCTGCTGGGCTCACCAGGAAGGGGTGCCCCACAAATGGCCCTGGTGGTTCCCTGGGCATGGGCTGTGCCCCACAGGACCCCTGGGGAAGGGGGGGTAGCTCGGGCAGGCAGCACCTACCGTGGCCTCTCCACCACATCACTGTCACCACACGTGGGTGTGGCAGTGAGGGTTGGGGGCTCAGGGATCAGTTTGGGCTGTCAGCGTGACCCTGGGGACAGGGCTGGGCTGCTGGGGGAGGCAGAAGGAGCTGGGGGCGTGGGGTGGAGCTGGGGGCTGTGAGGGGGTGATTTGGGATGGAAGCAAGGGGAGCAGGAGTTTGGTGGGCTGCAGTGGGGTCAGGGAGCTGTGGGGACAAGGATGGGTTATGGGGCTGTGTGGGACCGAGGTCAGGGATTTGGGGTGATTTGTGGGGGGGCCAGAGCCATGGGGACTGTGGGAGCTGGGGGTGGGGAGGGGGCAGAGAGGTGTGCATGCAGCCACCGACCCCCCAGCTCCGTGCCAGCCTTGTCCTGGGCCCAGGGACAGGCGCTGTCCCCTCCCCGAGGAGGGAGCACATCTGGGCAGCGCCGGCCTTGCAGCCACATCTGTGCCCAGCTGTGCTGCACCGCTGGCTGCCGGGGGTCCCTGGAGCCCCAGGGGCCGCGTGTGCCCTGACAGGGGACGGGGGAACGGGGGGCAGTGGGGCTGGCTGTGGGGAGGGGGCTGTGGGGAGGGGGATGTGGGGAGGGGGCTGTGTCCTAGCCCCACGGGGTGGGCAGGACAAGGAGCTGGTTCTGCGGCTCGGGGCCGCGCTGTGGCCTCCAGGTTTTTCTCTGCTCCCTCCCCCAGCGGGTGAAACCTCCCTCCCGTCCCTGGGGGCCGCTGGAGCTGGGGGGCATCGGGATGTGAGGGAGGGACGCTGGGGGTCCCGTTCCTGTGGGGCTGCCCTGCAGATCCCCTTTCCTTCCCCTGCCCTGGAGCAGCCGAGCGCAGGGTCCAGGCCAGAATCCCGAGGGCCCCGCGTGCTCCGGCCTGAGAGCAGGATGAGGGGCTCTGGGGGGGCGTGAGTGGACAGGGGGGTGCGGGGAGGTCTGGGACCACAGCTGGGGTGGAAAAAAGAGGAGCGGGGTGTCTTTAAGCGCCTCAGCCTCCCCCAGATCCCATCTCAGCCCATCCCGGTCACAGGCGCAGGCACTGTGCCGGAGCCGCAGGCCCCCCCCCGCCGCCGCCATCTGTGGGGTGGGAAATGCCTCAAGAGGGGCTCCGAGCCCCCACCGCCCCCAGCCCCATCCCCGCTGCCCCCAGGCATGAGTTTCCACGAGGTCTGGGGTCCGGCCGACCCCCGGCTCGGCGCTCAGGCTCCCCACCCCAGCCAGCCCTCCTGGGGCACGGAGCCGGGGGTCCCCATCCCGCCCGGTGCCCGGTGCCAGCCGGTCCCCGCCGCCCCGGTGTCCCCGCAGCCCTTACCCGAGCGCAGAGCGGGGCGAGCAGGCAGGCGAGGAGGAGCGGGGGGCCCATGGCGGAGCGGGGCGCAGCCAGGCCGCCGGCCCCGAGCTAAAATAGCGGCGGGACTGGCTGAGTGACAGCACATGTGCTGCGGGCACCGGACCCCCCCGCGGGCAGCTGGCCCCGCCGCCCCCGGCCCGCAGCCCGCGCCCCCTGCCCTGCCCGGCCCGGCGGGGGCCCGACGGGGGCGGTGCGGGGGCCGTGGAGGGATCGGGGGGGCGCGGGGGAGTCCCCGCTGGCCGGGCCGGGGGAGCGGGGGCCGGGCCGGGGGTGCGCAGCCCCGGGCAGGGCGGGCGGAACGCGGCAGCTGCCGCCGGCCGCGCTCCGGGGATGCCGCGACGGGGCGGGCGGGAGGGGGGGACCGGGCCCGCTGCCCCCCGGCCGCTCCGGCGCCGGGACAAGGACCGGCACCGGCACCGGGACAGGGACCGTGACAGGGACAGGCTCCGACACCGACAGCGGGACAGGGGCCTGGACCGGGACCGGGACCAGAATCAGGACCGGGAGAGGGACCGGGACCGGCACCGGTTCTTCCCGCCCCGCTCGGTCTCACCTCCCGTGGGGGCGAGCCCGCCCGTCTATCCCCGGCCGTTCCCTGTGCCGGTGCCATCTGTGCTGGCGTCGGGGCCCGTCCCAGAGCGGATCGGGAGAGGGACCGGCAGCGTCCCGCGTCTCCCGGGCTCGGCGGGTTCCCCCCGGGCAGGGGCTGCTCCGGGAGTCCCGACAAGGCTCTCGGCCCCCGCTGCCTGTCCCGGCGCTGACCCCGACCCCCCGGTCCCGGTGCTTTCTCCGTCCCACGCTGCCAGTCCCAGCGCTGCCCTCGACCCCCGCGGCCGGTGCCGGTGTTTCCCTCGACCCCGACTGTCGGTCCTGGGGCTTCTCCCGACCCCCGCGGCCGGTCCCGGTGTCTCCCCCGACCCCCGGTGCCTGTCCCGCCGCCGCCGCCGTGCCGTGGCACCAGGTGGCAGCATCGTCCCGGCCACCGGCCCCGGCCGTCCTCGCAGCCCGCGGTGCCGCACCGGGAGCATCCCCGCGGGGTCCCGGGGGTCCCGGTGCAGCGGGGATGGAGACCCACGACCCCCCGGGCGGGGCGAAGGGGTCGAGGAGCTCTTGCCCTCCCGGGAAACCGAGTCCTGGGCTTGGCAAGGAAGTGAAAATGCGTCGGTGACACTGGTGGCACCACCTCGACCCTGCTCGGCAGCCGCGGGTCCCCGCCCAGCATTGTCCCTTCCTTGGAATCAGTGCCCCGGGTGCCCTCGGTGCGGGTCACCAGCACGGGGATGGGGCACAAGGCGTGGGAACAGGGATACAGGAGGAGGGGTGCGGGATGCGCCCCGCGCATAGCCGGGAGCTCAGGGGGGGCGGCAGGGCTGTCGCTGTCCCCAAGGACGTGTCGCGAGCGAGCGAGCGGCGGGCACGGGTGGCCCGCGGCGTGGCTGGGCCGTGGCGTGGGCAGCGGCGCTCACTTGCCCGTCTGTCTGTCCGATCCCATCCGTCCGCCCCGCCGCCCCGTCACCCCGCATCAGTGTCCCGGCGAGGAGCCGGCCCGGCGGCGCCGGCCGGGGGTCCTGGCGGTGCCCCTGCCCCCGACGCGCCGTGGCAGCGGGGCGGCCGAGCAGATGTTCCCTGCCACCGGCACCGCGGCGCGGGGCTGGCAGACGTGACAGGCTGTGACAGGGCGCCAGCCCCGCTCGTGGGGACGCGGCCGCCGGTGGCACGGCCACGGCTGCGGCACGGCAGGGACCCCCGGCCCCCGCGGTCCCTGCACTCACAGTCCCTGCCCCTGCCAAGCGTGGCTCCCGGGATCTGGGGTCACGCAAATGGGGCTCCCGGGATTTGGGGTCCCACAAACTCTGGC
The DNA here is from genome assembly GCF_015832195.1 of Motacilla alba alba. Classification (NCBI taxonomy): domain Eukaryota; kingdom Metazoa; phylum Chordata; class Aves; order Passeriformes; family Motacillidae; genus Motacilla; species Motacilla alba. The sequence continues at coordinate 19,810,883 of NC_052026.1, read as the reverse complement.
TCCGAGCAGGACCAGCCCAGGACTGGGACTCCCCGTGCTGCTCTGGGTGCTGGGTCCCCCGATTCTGGAGGGTTCCCCCCATCACTGACACCCTGTCACCCGCCCAGCAGTGCAAGTGTCACAGGTGCTGGGACCAGTCAGACCCCACCGTGTGGTCGGGACAATCACGTCTCCAGCGTGGGGTGCAGCTGGACCTGTCATGACCCCAGTGTGGCACCAGTCGTGTCCCTCACGTGCGGTGCGGCGCAGTGGGGCCAGCTGTGACCCCAGTGCAGCGACTGGGGGGGTCAGGGCAGTGCCCAGGCGGGCAGAGGGAGCAGCTGGGAGTGCAGAGGTGCCACACGCCGGCGCAGCCCCATAAAGCCACCGGAGCTTGGATTTTATATGGCAATAAAAGATAATGTCAGCTATAAAGTGCTAGAGCAGGTCCTGGCGTGCCGAGCTGGGGGGACACACAGGGGTGGGCAGCCCCCAGCTCCCCGGGGATGCCCCAGCAGGGCAAAACCTCCTTGGGGTGAGTGGGTCCCCAGCTGGGGGACACCCCCAGCGCCGTCACGGGCTGAGGTTATGGTCAGTGCATTAAAGCTGCTGCTTTGGGCTGTTGTTGTTGTTGTTTTAATGGTTTTATTGGGTGATGCTGGGCCGGGCCTGGCAGGCCCTAATGAAGGAGATTGATGGCTTAATCGCCTGCAGCCATTACGGGGTAATTGAATGCTTGTGTACATATGATCCCACCGTCAATGCCGATGTGGCTGGCAAGAGAAGTGCCTGGAGCTGGGGGGACACACAGAGCCCCCCCTGCACCCCGAGGGATGCAGCGTGGGGGGAGCAGAGCCCACGGCCTCGGGATCCCATCATCCCCGCGGTCCTGGCTGTGATGGGGCTCCTGCAGGCCTCCAGGTTCATCCAGTGGCACTAGGTCACCCCATCTCCACCCAGCTCAGCTCCCACACCAGCCACTGTGACCTGGTGTTTTAATGAGGCTTTTGATTAACAGGCCCCACCTACGGGGATGAACAGCAGTGTGGGAGAGGAGCAGGGAGCAGGAGGGTCCAGCAGGGATGGCAGCCCCAAACTGGGGGTCACCCCGACCCCCCTCCCCGCGGGAATCCCCGAGGAGCAAACCCGGCAGAGCCCCAGGCCGGTCCCTGCCGAGGTGTGAGTCAAACTACTCATTCTGTGTGTGACAGCCAGGTGTTTTACAGTATTTGCTACCTGTGATCATCCATCAAAGCAATCGATAGCGTTCCTGCAGAGTTTTATTAATGATCTTGTCACCGGGCTGGTGCGGGGTGCCCGGGGTTGTCGAGAATGATAGATCATTAAGAGCTTTCGCTGCTATTTATTCTCCAGTGACCTTGTCTCTCTCCATTGTTGCTTGCTTAAGAGTTATGAATGCGAGACATGATAATTTGATATTGATCTATTTGGTAAGTTAAAAAATTTACTGCATCGTTGATGTTTTAACAAAGGATCGGCTCGGCCCTCCCGCTGCTGCTGGGCTGCACACGTGTGTCCCTGTGCCTGCCACGTGGGACACTGAGAGGTGGCTCAGGAGCTCTGGGCGCCCCTCCTGTCCCCATCTCAAGTCCTTTTGAGCCTGAAGCGCGGGAATCCAGGAGACACCACTGTGGGCAGGGTGCTGGGATGGGCAGAGCGGGCCCGTGGCCAGACCCCTGTGCAGGTGGGCTGGAGAAAGCGGGTCCCCATCCACACCCCATTCCCCTTTTTCCCAGCCCCACTCTCATCCCAGCCCCTCCCTGCCCAGCACCATGTGCCCGCCATGGTCCCCTCCATGTCCTGTCCCAGATTTTTGGGGCTCTAGTGACCCTAACAAAGGAATCCCTGTAATTACTCGTGCTCCTTGCTCCTCCTGCCCTCCCTGGTGCTTCCAGAGCCCCATCAGCTGCTGGGGAAGCTGGAGCTGCCTCTCGCCCCTCAGCACTGGACAGACCAGAGCAGGACCCACCGGCTGGGGGCTGCTGTGCCCTGCTGGCACCATCGACCCCCTGGGGCTGGCAGCTCATGCGTGGAGTCAAACAGGACAAAGTCCCACGTTGAAAGGTGGAATTTATCAACAGTGCACTGGGATCACTCGGGGGTGGCAGATACAGGATAATCCAGCCAGTATTTATGTGTGATTTTAGATTTATTCTTTATTTCTGCTGGGAAATCATTCCCTGTGAGGGTGGGGAGGTCCTGGTACAGGGAGCCCAGAGCAGGAGGTGTCCAAGGTTGGACAGGGCTTGCAGCACCCTGGGGCAGTGCGAGGTGTCCCTGCCCACGGCAGGGGGTGGGACTGGATGGACTTTAGGGTCCCTTCCAATCCAAACCATTCTGTGATTCTGTGATTCCTGCAAAGGGCTCCCCATGAGGAAACCCTGACTCTGCAGCTCTGGCTCAGCTCAGCCAGGAGGGACAAATCCTTCTTTTCTTGGACATTACTCAAGGACTAGGCTGCAGTGAGCCCAGAGCTGCCAGGGATGATCCCTGGGCTCCTCCTCAGGGGCAGAATGCCGTGGATCAGGGCCAAGCCCTCCAGGTGGGCTCTAGGCTGGGTAAAAGCGTTTCAGAAGCTCCTTCTTGTTGACTTTGCCCATCTGGTTGCGCGGGATCTCCTCCACCACGATCAGCTCTGTCGGGATGGCGTAGGGAGCCATGGTGTCCCTGCGACACCAAACCGAGCTGTCACAGCTGGGCAGGACCAGCTGAGCCTTCCCGGGAGCCCCCACAGCCCAACCTGCCCCACCTGGGACCCCCTCCCACACCCCAGGAGCCCATTTAAGCTCAGCCCCCCGAATGTGTGGTGGGGTGTTTGTTCCCAGCTTGTCTCTGCAGGGAACAGCTCATCCTCGGCTGGATCAGTGGCTGTCCCCAGGGCACGGGCAGCACTCAGCGGTGCAGGGCTCCTGGTGCCAGCCCCGAGGGGCTGCAGGTGAGTCCCTCCCCGGGGGTGTGGGTGACTGCTCAGCGCTCGCAGCCCCGAGCACAGGGGGGGCTCTCCTGCCTTCTGCTGCCCGTGTGTCGCCAAGCCGCGGCTCCGGCAGCGCCTGGCACCGGCTCTAATGCGAGATGCCAAGTCTGCCGAGCCCTCGGAGCCCCGGCCGGCCTCCTCCCCCCGCCGCCACCCGCGCCCGGCCATATGGAGCCGCTAAGGCGGGATGGCGCCTGTCGCCGGGAAGCACCGGGGAAGGCGAAAGCCGCAAAATGAATCACTCTGAAGAGGGACATGTGTCTCCTGCCAGGGAGTGCGAGAACAGGGGCCCAGTGAGCCTAAGTGACATGAAAAATAAAGGGGAGAGACAGGGCGAGAGGGAGAGGCGGGCGGGGGCCGGCGCTGGGCAGGGAGCGCAGCCGGACCCCGCGGGGCGTTCGCGTTCAAGGGCACAAGAGCCACGTCCCTGTCACAGAGCTGGGGACAGCGACGGGAAGAGACAGCAGGGAACATTCTGGGAGGGGGGCAGGCAGGGGAATACAGGGAGGGCTGGGCAAAGCCCCCTGCCCGGCACCAGGGACCCCCAGAACAGCCTGGGGGATCCCCAAGGCTGCAGGTGGGGGATGAAGGGATCTCCTGGCTGGGTCCCCAATGTCCCTGGAATGAGATTTAGGGATGAGCAGCCACCTGAAGCATAGCGAGCATCTCCATGAGGAAAAGCTGAGGGAGCTGGGCTTGTTCAGACGGGAAAAGAGGAGACTTTTTATGAGAACTTTTTATAGGGCCTGGAGTGCTTGGACAAGGGGGAACGGCTGCAAGCTGCCAAAGGGCAGGAAGGGATGGGATATTGGGAAGGAATTCTTCCCAGTGAGGGTGAAGACACCCTGGCACAGGTGTCCAGAGAAGCTGTGGCTGCCCTTGGAGCCCTGGCAGTGCCCAAGGCCAGGCTGGACAGGGCTTGGAGCACCCTGGGATGGTGGAAGATGTCCCTGCCCAGGACAGGTTGGGACTGGATGAGCTTTAAGATCCCTTCCCACCTAAACCATTCCATGACTCTGTGATGCTATCCATGTCCCCTCTGAGGACACTGCTGGCTTTGAGCCTGCTCTCCCTGCGTCCCCTCCCGTGGGTTTTACCTGGCCCAGTCCTTCAGGTCCCTCACGGAGAGCATCTCCCCCGGGCGCAGCTTCACCACGGCGCTGACGCGCTGGCCCCACACCACGTCCGGGGGCCCGATCACTGCCACATCTGCAGGGACAGCAGCCACTGCCCTCAGCCACCTGAGCACCCCCTGGGGCCCAGCTGGGCACTACAGGGGCTCAGGTGTGAGGAGGAGGAAAATGCCACGGGATGTCAGCGCGGGAAAATGCCGTGGGCTTCTGTGCTGACCCAAGAACGGAGCTCTTCACCGTGGGAAAGGCAGCAAGCTCCGTGGTTTGAGAATTTGGAGTCAAGGGGGAGGAAGTTGATGCACAGAGCGGTGTGGAGCTGGGGGACACCACTTCTGACCCCTTGCACAGGGTCATGCACAAGGGCAGGGCAGGTTTAATTGCAGCCTCGTTCCCAAAATCAGACAGGAGCTGCTGCTGCCTCAGCTCTGGCCCCGGGAGAGCAGCAACTGCGGGGCTTAAACATCCCCTTTGCGGGAGGGAGCTGCAGGCACCCGCTGAGGCAGGGCTGCCCCCAGAGCAGTGTCCCCACGCTGTGTCCCCTCTGGGCAGGGAGCAGGAGGGGGAGCACAGACCTGTGATGTGGGGGTGTGCAAGGAGCTGACGCTCCACCTCCAGCGCGCTGACTTTGAACCCCCCATTTTTGATGATGTCCACGGAGGTGCGGCCCTTGATCCAGTACACTCCATCCTTGTACGCTGCTGTGTCTCCTGGAAAACAAACGGCTCCATCAGAGGCTGCTCCCTTCACCCCCCTCTGCCTCCCCGGGCAGCGGGTGTGCCACTGCTGGTGCTGCAGGGGGAAATGGGCTCTCGCTGCCACAAGGCAGGGTTAGATGGATTTTGGGAAGGAGTCCTGCCCTGCGAGGTAGGGAGGCACAGGGTGCCCAGAGCAGCTGGGGCTGCCCCTGCATCCCTGGAAGTGTCCAAGGCCAGCTTGGACAGGGCTTGGAGCAACCTGGGATGGTGGAAGGTGGAATGAGATGAGCTTTAAGATCCTTCCAAACGAAAGCATTCTGTGATTCCACAAAACAAACAAGGTGGGGAATGACATTGGGAAAACGAGCCTGTCCTGAGGAAGATGTTTGGTCCAACCTGTCCTTCCCACAGGTATGATCCAGGTCAGCCCAGGTACCACAGGATGTGCCAGCAGTGATGCACTTTTCACACCCCATTAACAGCTCACCTCTGGCACTGTGGCACAGCAAAGGCCCAGAGATTTACACTGTCAGGGCAAGGGAACATCAGAATCAGTCCTGAAAATCCAGGCTGCTTCCCAGAAGAGCTGTGTCCCTGCTCAGCTGGCACCTGCCAAAATCCTGAGCAGCTCAGCTCAGCCAGGGAATGATTAATTGTTCCTGTACTTGCCTGCCCCTTGGCACTCCGTGGATGCTGAAGGCTGGCTGGAATATTCTGAAGTTGGGGAAAGTTTGAAACTGGGGCTCTCTGGGTGTTTGGCTGCTTGGAGTGGGGAGGAAGCCGTGGCTGCTGTGGTGAACTGCCTTCTGCACCCTGATCCTGTGGTGTGTGACTGACACACGGTGGGACAGGGGACATTAATTAAATGGTGGCACTGGGCGAGGAGCAGGAGCTGCTTATTCACACAGAGAAGATGGGGAGAGGAGAGGGAATTCAGCCCTGGTTCAGTGGCACACAGTTCCACTGTCAGCACAGGAAAGCAGCCACATTTGCTTTCCCTCTGCCCTGATGGTGACTGATCCCTGACAGTTCTGCTCCCCTCCCATCCCTGTGCTCCCCACAAACGCCACGGCTGCTTCCCACGGATCCCTCCATTCCACTGGCAGCACAGCACAGGGAGGGGACATGTCACATTATTATTGTGACTCCTGGGAGCAGCTCTGTGATTCCCCCTGTCTCTTCCTTTCCATCTCCTCCCCAGCACCAGGCCCTGGCTGTCACTTCCCACGCTGACAGCCCGGGCTGCTCTGGGGGACGCCATCCACTGAGGACAGCCCCGTCACCCTCTGCCCTGCAGCATCTGCCTCCGGCCCAGTGCATCAGGCAGCCTGTGCACTGGCACAGCCAGCACTCCCTGCTTCCCCAGCCACTGGGCAATTCCCAGACCAGTTAAAACATGCCGAGTTTGCTCAACAACTGTCCCCAGCAGTGCTGAGTGTCACTTCCAAAGTGGTGGCACCCCGAGAGCCACAGCAAGGACTGTGCCTGTCCTCCTGGGGGTCACAGGTGAGTCCTTGTCCCATGAGCCCACCAGTGCCTGTCCTCCCGGGGGTCACAGGTGAGTCCCTGCCCCATGAGCTCACCAGTGCCTGTCCTCCTGGGGGTCACAGGTGAGTCCTTGCCCCATGAGCCCACCAGTGCCTGTCCTCCTGGGGGTCACAGGTGAGTCCTTGCCCCATGAGCCCACCAGTGCCTGTCCTCCCGGGGGTCACAGGTGAGTCCTTGTCCCATGAGTCCACCAGTGCCTGTCCTCCCGGGGGTCACAGGTGAGTCCCTGCCCCATGAGCCCACCAGTGCCTGTCCTCCCGGGGGTCACAGGTGAGTCCCTGCCCCATGAGCCCACCAGCCCTGGTGGGCAGCTGCTGGTGCTGTGCTCCATCCATCCATCCCAGCTGCTCCATCCAGCGGGATGCAGCTCAGAACCTCAACCAGCATTCCCTGCCCTGGGCCAGCTGCACCAGAAAGGAATTTTGACTGATGAGATGAGGGTCTGTGACACCCCATCTCCTGCTCTGCCTGCCTGGGGCACGGCACCCAGCTCCTGCCACCACACAAAGCCGTGGCAGCAGCACCTCGTGGCACGTGGGGGCCGTGGGATTGTTGCCTCCCTGACAGCAGCCGTCACTGCTACCTTTGGATTTGTTTCAAGATGCTCAGTGGGCATCTGTTCTGTGAAATGTTAAAGGCTCTGCTGAGCTGCATATTGAGCAGGCTCTGCGCCGGCGGGGGCTGCCCTTTGCTGGAGTTACAGGCGGTTCTAGACACGTTTATCCAGTTAAAAACATGGAGTTAGGGAAAGGTTTGGGTTGGAAGGACCTTAACACTCATCTTGTTCCACCCCTGTCATGGGCAGGGACACTTTCCACTGTCCCAGGGTGCTCCAAGCCCTGTCCAGCCTGGCCTTGGGCACTGCCAGGGATCCACTTGGAATGCAGGGGCAGCTCTGGACAAGCTGCTCCCAGCCCTCACCACCCAGAGAGATGCAGAAGGAGACACGGGCAATGGAGACCCACACTTCCCAACTCAAACTGCAGAGATCTCTGCCATGAGGTTCTCATGTTGCAAAATCCTCACTGCAAACACAAAAGGGCCCTTGGGACTCTGCTGTAGTTTGAGCACCTCATTCACTGAGTGCTGAGACCTCGTGGGGACCAAGAGAGCTGCTGGAGCTGCTTCCCAGGACGTGGAGAACAAGAGCCCCTTTGCTCCTCAAGCTGAGCTGAAGTTTCAAGCCCTCACCTGTGTCAACACCCTCACCCACAGGGTGGTTTGTTCCTGGCAAACACAGCACAATTCCCACATCAAAGGCACAACCAACTATTGACCTAGGGAACGCTTTGGCTTGAGAAATGAAACTGAGTGGCTTCGGGGAGCTCTAAGATAGCTGAAGTATGCATAAAAATGACCTTTTAGGTAAATTAGGTGATTTCAGCCTGGTCTAGACAGAGGGTCAGGAATGCTCTAGGATGTGCTGGACAAACAGGGATAGTGCTGGCCTCGCACTGGGGCTCTGTGAGTGCAAGATTTCAACCCTGCACACGGGTGATGAGGAGAGGTCAGCACCCCGGAGCTGCCCCCCAGGAGGAGCCCACCCCAGGCACACCATCGCTGCTCTGGGGGACAGATGTCCTTCGGGAGCCTGGGAGACTGTTTGGTAACAGGTGTCACCAGCTTGGTGGCAGTGACAGCGTGCGAGCCGGGAGCTGGCAGGCGGAGCCGGCCGGGAGCAGGCGGTGCCACTCTGGTTTACAAACTGTCACAAAGCTGTCACACGGCACTCCCGGCTCCTGAGAGCTGCCTCCCCACCCCAGGGTCCTTGTGCAGCCTACTCCTTCGTGCTCAGAGCCCCGGAGGGGACCTGGCAGGTGCTTCCCAGGCGTTTTCAGGTGTGTTACCAGACTGTAGGAGAGAGAAAAACTCAGGGCAGAGGAGCTGGTGTTGCCCTTTGAGTGTGGTGCAAAGAAGAGCATGCACTTGGAAGGGGAAGATCAGTGAAATCCTTTTGTCCTGACACAGTGGATCTGAGAGCAGGGACGTTTCTGACTTGGCTGTGTCCTGGGTGCTCCTCCCATCCGAGGGTAAGCACTGCCAGGTTTGAAACCAAAGCCCCACAGCCCAATGCCACCAGCAGAGCCTGCTCCAGGAGCATCATTCCTGGGAGATTTGGCTCTTTGCAGCTGTGATGTCCCCCCATGCCTGTCACAGCTCCAGCAGACCAAGTGCTGCACAGCAGAAAATAGCAAGAAACAGCAAAAGTCCCCTTTGAAAGGCAAATGATTTTGCTGATAATTTCAGCCTCCTGCTCTGGAGGCAGGTAATGCTCCAGGGGCCGGGGATGCTGGGGGGCTCTTCCCTGCCAGCAGCAGGACGTGGTTGGAGCACTTTCAAATATTAATTAGACCTTTTTGCTGTTAATGAATCACTCCCGATTTTTGCAATCTCTCGGCTTTCAAATGCTCCGTGCAGAGCCCAGCCCAGTGCTCCTCAGAGCGGGCACAGAGAGCAGGAATGCCTCACAGCCACCCCTCCAGGTGACACCGACCTGCAGGGACACAGGACAGCTCCTCTGGGGACAGTCACCGCGTGCCACCCACGGGCAGCCAGCAGAGCTCCTTCAGACCACGCTGTGCACCTTGCTCCTTTGGGAGCCTTTATGTTTGGGTTTTTTCCCAAATTCCAGGAGGAATTCCCTGCTGTCAGCTGCTCTCCTGCCATGAGGATCCCTGACTTCCAGAGGGAAGAGCAGAGCACCCTCCTGCATTCCTCTGGAATTGCTGCTCTCACCAAGTGAGCGTGTGAGGGGGACCAGCAAGCTGGAAAACCCCGGGAAGCTTGCGGGAAGGCAGTGGGAATAATCAGTCTTTGCCCTTCTCTGGTGCCTTTCAGCAGAGGATCTCCAAGCACACTGACCCAGAGGTTACTCAGGCAGAAAGGGAACAGCTGGCAGGATGAGGAGGAGCCCCCCCCTCACACACCAGGAGCAGTGGGCAGGAGGCTCTGGATCTCTGCTCTACCCTGGCATTAACTCCTGCCTGCCTCCTGCTTCCCTGGGATAGTTGTTGATGCTGCTGGTCCGTGGGGCTGAGGCAGAGCTCACCCTCTGGCAGACACACCTCGCTGATTAGGATTATGATTTATTTTCCAGGTAGGATTGGTCCAACAGCCCAGGCAGGTGATGAAGAGCCTGAGCCCTGATGCTGATCCTCACCTCTGGGAGAACAGAGCCAAAATCTGGGGGCTCAAACCCCCCTTGCCAGGTGAGGATTTTTGCAGGAGCAAGTCTCCAACCCCAGCACCCACAGCTGGATAAGGACATGCAGGAGCTCAGCCAGGGCTTGTGATGGTCCCCCTGACCACTCAGAGGCAGCTGGCAGGAAGGTCCTGCTTCATCCTCCTCCTTTCAGCACAGTTTTCCTGCCTGCAGATCAGCTCCAGCAGCAGACCACCGAAATGCCCCTTCACAGGCTTTGGAATCCCCCTGCAGCCACAAGCTCCACGTGCCTGTCACATTTCTCACGCGCTTTCAAGTTTCCCTGCTCTTTCCACGGCAGTTTAGTGTCCCACCACTCTCCTAAACAAATGGGAAGGATTTTTTTGCAGGTAACACTGACACAGTGGGGTTGGGAAGCAGCTGAGCATGGCACAGCAGTGACATTCCCGTGGTCACTCTGCCTCTCTTCCCATCCCTCTGGGTGCAAGCTCCCAAGCCCAGTGCAAAAAGAAAATGGTTTGTTCCCATTCCCAGAGGCTCCTGTGCTGGAGAAAGGCCACGTGGGGTGGATAAATGACTACAGGACAAGTGCTAAAGGCTTTTTATAGAATTAGGTAATCCATCCCCTCTGTGACCGGGCAGAGGTGGGACGGGCGGGCGGCCGAGCGCTGCCTCTCCGTCACAGACATCCACCTTCCCTCCCCCCACGCCAGGAAAACTGCCTGCACAGATCCCCCATCTGCTCACATACATCACACACTTCACTCCAGTTTATTAGCTGGAATAAATCATAAATATTTCATTATATATCAGCGGCGCTGGGCTGCGGGAAGGTGCAATCCATCACCCGCCGCTCCCCGCGCCCTGCAATGAGCTTTCCAGTCTATTAAACAAGATTGATACACTGTGCCAGCCCGGCCTGGGGCATTTATTTATGGGGCACTGCGAGAGAGGGCACGGGGCTGCAGGGGCAGCTGGGGCTGCACGGGCAGCCCAACCACAAACCCTGCAGCGGCAAGAGGCAGAGTCATCCACGCGTGCCGTGGGAATGCTGCTGGCATTAGGAGAATCATGGAATTATTTAGCTTGCAAAAGGTGTCTGTTCCACCTGTTCCCCAGCACTAACCCATGTCCCCAAGTGCCACATCCTCATGGTTTTAAATCCCTGCGGGGATGGAGACTCCACTGCTGCCCTGGGCAGCTTGCTCCCTAGGAGAAGAGGTGGGAGAAGATACCGCGGCAAAGCGGGGCCCAGCTGAAGCAACATCCTGCCTCCAACAGGGACCTTCCAGACTGTCCCCAGCTCAGGATTTCCCCCTCATCCTCCAAGTGAGACCTTTCTCCAAGCCACATCTCCCTGCAGGACCAACAGCATGCTCACTGGGAGTCACTCTCTGCTGGAATCCGGGGCCTTGGGTGAGTTCCCAGCACCTGAGAGATGCTGGGGAAGGTGCAGCTCTCAGTGATCCAGAGCCTCTCTGGCACTGCTGGGATTGATGGGAGCCATCCCTGCTCCTGCAGGGATTGAGGCTGCCTCAGCAGTGCTGATGTATGTGCACAGATCTCTTTAATGAAATGCTAAATGATAGGCTAAATAACTGAGCACCTTTAGCTTGATTTATTGCGTGGAAGTGAGGAATGCCTGTCCCTGCTGTCAGCCATCTTGGCTGCCAACAGAGGTCACGAGCACTAATTGTAGCTAATTAACATTAATTAGACTTGGGAAAGACTGGGTCTCCTCTCCCCAGTCATCCTCATCCACCCCAGCCCTTCAGCACTCGCATTCCCTGGAAGCAGGCTGCATTCCCAGCAGCCCAGAGTTCAGCAGCTCCTGTAATTCCCAATCCAGCTGAAATCATCAGCTCCTGCTTTTCCACACTCAGACCGGGAGGGTGAGACCTGCCAGGCTCCGGAGTCCAACTCACCGCTCCCTTTGGAGCGTGCCACAACCTCAGAGTGAGTCCTAGGGGATACTCGAGTCCATCTACCCCCACCAGATCACCTGGACCAGCAAATGCCCTCCCTGGGCTCACAGGAGGCCCTGCCCAAAAGCACTGGGGCTGCTCGGAGCCCCCTCTGCAGAGCACGGCGGGTTTGGACAGCCCACGATCATTAATAACGCATCAAAGGCTCCTGAGGGGGGAGAGTTTGAAACTTCCTCAAAAAACCACATATATATTAATTCCACAGCAATTATTCTCGAGGAAACCCTCTCCCCAGCAGCTCCCAGTCGCTCCTGGGTGCAGGACAAAGCCTTTCCTGGTGTTCCCACCCTGCCCAGCAGAGCCAGGGCACCAGCAGAAGGGCTGGCACTGCGCTCTGGATCCAGCTGCTCTCCTGGCACGGGCAGCCCCGGCTGGCAGCACAACCCCAATCTGCTGCCAGCATCCTCCAGCAGGGCCTGGGAGGAGAGTGGCTCAGCAGCTGCAGCCCCGGATCTGTCCCTGCGGTGGGAACAGGCAGGGGAGCTCGGCGAGGAGCTGCTGCTCTCCAGGCAGGTCCCAGCTGCGCTGCACAGCGCAAGGAGATGCTGGAGAGTCCGGAGGAGACCACGGAGCTGCTCCCAGGCTGGAGCCCCTCTGCTCTGGAGCCACGCTGGGAGAGCTGGGGGTGCTCACCTGGAGAGGAGAAGCTCCAGGCAGAGCTCAGAGCCCCTGGCAGGAGCTAAAGGGGCTCCAGGAGAGCTGCAGAGGGACTGGGGACAAGGCCTGGAGGGACAGGACACAGGGAATGGTTTTAAACTGGAAAGAGGTAGGCTTAGATGGGATATCAGGGAGAAATCCTTCCCTGTCAGGGTGGGCAGGCCCTGGCACAGGTGCCCAGAGCAGCTGTGGCTGCCCCTGGATCCCTGGCAGTGCCCAAGGCCAGGTTGGATGGGGCTTGGAGCACCTGGGCCAGTGGAAGGTGTCCCTGCCTGAGGGTGCTGGCACTGGCCAGGCTCCCCAGGGAACGGGCACAGCCCCAAAGCTGCCAGAGCTCCAGGGGAGTTTGGACAATGCTCTCAGGCACAGGCTGGGATTGTTGGAGTGTCTGTGCAGGGCCATGATTTGTACTTTGGTGATCTTAATGCATCCATTCCAGCTGAGGATGTTCCATGATTGATCTGGGAAAGGCAGTGGGTCATCTTCAAGCTGCCTGCTGCCAGGAGAAAGGGGTTAAACAATGGACTCCCCACTCTCAAAACTTCTCCTGGAGCAGCCAGCATGAGGAAAAAAGAAAATCAGAAATAAAAAAATTAAAAAAATAAAGGCACAGGCTGGAATGAATTCCTGTCATGCTCTCTAACAGGGAACTTTGTATTCCACAGGCAGCAGCGCTGAGCCTGCTGTCAGAGCCACGCTGGGAGAAAGGGCAAAACCCTGCCGAGATGAAAGAATGGGAAGCACTGGAACAGCCTCCCCTGGCATTTACACCTGGAAAAAAAATAAATCACTCAAGGGCATCTCACAAAGAGCTGTGCTAATAAGGCTCTCCTCCCCACGCTGTGTGGCTGCGTGGGACATGGAGCGGTGCCAGGAGTGCTGGCAGCAGCTCAGGCACCTGCCAGGGGAAAGGAGCAGGTAAGACAAGCCTGACTCGAGCCTGAGCTGAGCTCTGCCCACCCTGCTTCCAGCCGGGGGACAGAGGGACCTGGGGACCTGCCTTGAGTGCAGCTACCCCTTGTCTTTGCTGATCTGTCAGAGGTTCCTTCCCCTCACACAGGCATTTTCCAAGGGCTCCTCACATTTGCTGCACCTTTCAGCAGGGTCAGAAGTCAGGCTGATGCCCACTGACCCTCCTGGCTTGTCTGCACATCCTATTCCCTTCACCACCCACGCTCCCCCCTCCACAACCCTGTCCTGGCTCGTGTGAGTGGGCTCATTCCACCACACAGCCCTTTCCCTGCTCCCAAGAGGATTCTCCTTCCCTGAGCACGGGGAAGAAGGCAGGGCAGTGTTTAGGCATTACCCTCTGGTGTCTGCACTCAGGGTCCCCTTGGGGCAGGGAAAGCACCATCCACTGCATCCCTTCTCCAACCCACCCCTCTCCCATCCTCTGCAAGCCAGACTGCCCAACACATCCCCCTGGGCAGCAGGTTTGGCGACCAGGCACAAAGAGCCACGTCTGTCCCATTGTTCTGGGGCCTCAGGGCTTGCTGCAGATGGTCCCCGCTGCAGCCTTGGCCTGGGCTGGCACTGGACACCCTCACACAGCCTGTGCCAGCCGAGTCCTGGGCATCCAGCCAGGAGAGGACAGCACCAAAAGGAAACTCAGCCTTGGCAGAGCCTGGCAGCGCCTCAGAGCCTGCCTGCCCTGGCAGAGGTGCTGCTGCTCATTTTTATCTCGTTTCTTCAGCTCAGCATGACCAGGAGCCTCTCCAAGCCCGCAGAACTGAAGGACAAGAGCAGATGAGCACTCCTCAGGCTGCATGTCCTGCTCCAATGAAAGCTCTGGATAAACCAGGCCAACCTGGAAGGTTTCTGCAAAGCAGGCAGCCAAGAGTTCGGAGGCTCAGTCCTCACTAGCAGGAACTCATGAGTGACTGATATGGCACAAGCAGGCTGAGCAGGGACCCCCCTGCTCCTCCAGCCTGAATTACTGCAGATGGGTTTGCCCAGAGGACCAGCCAGAAAAGAAAATGGGTAAGTAAAAATGAAAAACGCTTCTTTTTTTCACATTAGCATTTAAATATTTATGGAAATCCCTGCAGACAACGAGATGAAAAAGAAAACTCAAAGAGTGATAAATAAGTCAATGCTCCAAGGTGTGGCTGCATGTGGCTGGTGGAGCTTTGGAGAGTGTGGGAACAAAAAAATAATAACGGTAATAATAAAAATATTAGAGCAGATCCCTCTGCTCCCTGCAGCCCCCGAGGGACAATCAAACCTCAGCAAAAGGCAGAATCACCTCTTCTTTTCCATGCAGTGTCCTGAGGCCTGGCCTTGGGCACTGCCAGGGATCCAGGGGCAGCCCCAGCTGCTCTGGGCACCTGTGCCAGGGCCTGCCCACCCTGCCAGGGAACAATTCCTTCCTAAATCCCTGAAATGGGATGGAATTAAGATGGGATGGGAAGGATGATTCCCAGCAGTCAGGGGCTGGTTCCAGGCTCTCCCTCCAGGCTGTGAGAGCAGCAGTGCTGCAGCAGAGCTCCAGGGGTAAAAGCAGACACAGAATAAAAGAAAGCCTGGATTTTGGAGCTGCAGGTGCCTGCTGTTCCCACCGACTCTCAGCTGGGGAGCAATTGCTCCACGCCTCTGGAAAGGAGCCTCAGTGCAGCAGAGGTTCTCAAAGAAGGAAAGGGTTGGCATCCAAGATGTTTGATACGACGAGAGCAGAGCTTTAGAGAGTAAACAAATTCTGTGCCAAAAGCTGCTCTCATTTACAGCTACAAAAATCCCAAGTCACTCTGAACTGCTGAAAACATCAGTTTCACCAGCAGTCAGGGAAACAGAATCACAGAATCAGGGAATCATGGAATGTTTTGGGGTTGGAAGGGACCTTAAATTTCATCTCATTCCACCCTGCTCATGTTGACCCCAAGGCTTCAGTAGTCAGGCAAACCTGGAAATACTAAATCCCCAAGGAGAAGGAATAAATACTCAAGCAGGAAGCAAAAAAGGGAATTCTCTCTCCAAAGTGCTCTGAGAGTGTGTGTGTGTGTGTGTATGTAAGGAGCCTCAGGGGGTGATAAAGGCTGATACACCAGAAAATATTCCATCTTTGTGTTTTTAATTTTAGAAACACTTCTTAAATTAGGGCTGGGTGAAAAGGGCAGCCCAGTGCATGCCTGGCTCCTGCCCCTTCTTACAGCAGCGTGTTTGGGGCCCACCTGGCATTTTTGGGGGTGTCCTTCCATGGCATTTGTGGGAAGGTGGGCCCCAAAGGCAGCAGCTGAGTGCTGCCATCCTGCCCCAGCCCAGAGCTGATCCCTGCCAGGCTCCACAAGAAGCTCCTCAGGCAGGAGCCCCCGCTCCCTCCGGTGGGATCACACCGGGAACTCGCATCATTTCAGCACATTACAATTAAGGAATCATTTCTTTAAAAATAGAATTTGCATTAGCTGGATTTGTGAGTAGGAAAGCCACTGCAAACAAACAGAAAACCTGCAGATTAAGATGCTAATTAGATGCATTTCTATTTATAATCTGCCTTGATCAGCCTCAAGTATTTTCTCTTTCAGGTGCCTGTGCTCCACCCACGGATGTGAGCAATTCCCCTGGCAGGGAAACACCTGCTGCTCCCCGGGGACAGCCAAGCATGGGGAAAAGCCTGTGCCAGAGGGACAGGGCTGCATCCTGCTCCTTCTCCTTTGGGCACAGCCCCAGAGCAGGGAAGAGTTGTGCCTGGCCAAGGATGTCCTGCCCAGGGCCTCTCCTACAAACAGCACATTTCCTCTGTGCTGGGAAACTGCAGGAGGCTTTGCCTTTCCCACCAGAAGGGGTGGAAATCATGGAATTAGCTGGAGAAAGTCTTTAAGATCATCAAGTCCAACCATCAGCCCTGCACCACCACCACCATGGTCACCCCTGACCATGTCCCCAAGAGTCACACCTATGTTTTTTCAACACTTTCAGGGATGAGGACTCCACCACTGCCCTTTCCATGAAGGAATTTCCCCCCATATCCACCCTAAACCTTCTCTAAGGCCATTTTGTCTCATCTCATCCTTTGTTTCCCCCTGGTTGTCCCCTCCTGGCAGGGAGTTGTGCAGAGCCACAAGGTCTCCCCCGAGCCTCCTCTTCTCCAGGCTGAGCCCCTTCCCAGCTCCCTCAGCCCCTCCTGGTGCTCCAGTTGTGATGGAGGGGATGGACTTGATGGCCTTGAAAGGTCCCCCCTCACCCAAACTATTCCATGATTCTGTGGAATCTGCACGAGCCAGGGCTGGGAATGGCAAGGATCTGCAGCTGGTGTCACTTGTGGGCTGCAGAGCTCACTCTGAAAATGGCAGAGAGGCAGCAGGGGGTCACCGAAACCAGTCGGAGTCACGGGGATCATTCCCTGGACTGGGACTCATGGCTGCAGCAGGAGCATGTTCCACTTTTGGAGCAAGCTGGGAATTCAGTGCTGAGTGGGATGTTCCCAGCTAAGCCAGGGCTTGTCCTTGGTGCTTGGATTTGTAATCACAGTGGAAAAACAACTTATTTTTTGTTGTTGGGGTTTTTTTGTTTGTTTTGTTTTCCCTGGAGTTCCTCCTTCACGGCAGAATATCCAGAAGGAAAAAGGAAACACCAGGTCCACTCTGTTCTCCCTCTAAAACCTTAACAACAGGATATGAGAAGTGGTTTGGGCCGTAGGATTTATTACTAATGGGGTTCAGGGGCATTTGTGACCTGGGTAAAAGGATCCAGCAAAAATTCCCTGATAAACCAAGATCTAACAATGTGAAAAACAGCTCCAAGGTTGTGGGGGTTTTTTAAATGCAGCTCAGAGAAAGAAATTTCAAAGATATGAGTCATCATTCTGCAATGTGCATCAAACAAGTTAAATAACTCTTACTTTCTTAACGACATATTAATCAAAGTGCATTGATTCTTGAATCAGATTCTACTCCCAACAAGCTCTCTATCTTCTCCATCCTGATGCATGCATTAAGAGAGTTTTATTCTGACAGATACAATATAGCAATCAATAAAATCTTATTATATGGAGCAGGGATACATGGATTTGTTGCAGGATTTATGCACTACTTTCAAACCCGGTGCTATTTCATGTCTCAGCCTTAACCTGTAATTGAAAATAAATCTCCCCGAATACACCAGATTCTAATTTTCTGGATGTATGGGCAAAGTGAGTGGAAGCTGCCCTTCCCTGGGGGACAGGCTGCTCTGGGGCCGTGTGGCTGCCCGGGGAGCACAGCTGGACTGGCAGATTCCTCTGGAGAAACCCCCGTGTGGGCAAAGGGACAGTGCTGGGCACCATGGTGGGCACCCACCACGCTCCCAAACCCTGCTGGGCAGGGACAACACAGCCTGACAGTGCCAGGGCATGGCCCATGTGGGCATGGCAAGGCCAGGAGGGATGGAGGGAGGGATGGGTGGATGGATGGATGATGGAGGGATGGATGGATGGATGGAGGGAAGGATGGGTGGATGGATGGACAGATGGATGGATGGATGGATGGATGGATGGATGGATGGATGGATGGATGGATGGAGGGATGGAGGGATGGGTGGATGACCACAGAAGCTGCTGTTTTTCTGCTGCTTTGCTCCATTTCCCAAGGTTTGATTTTGCTCACAGGATCATGGAATGGTTTGGCTTGGAAGGGACCTTAAAGACCACCCAGTGCCACTCTCTGCCACAGGCAGGGACACCTTTCACTGTCCCAGTTTGCTCCCAAACCTGGCCTTGGGCACTTCCAGGGATCCAGGGGCAGTCATAGCTTCTCTGGGCACCTTGTGCCAGGGCCTCATCCTAAAAAATGTCTTCCTTCCCTTTTTTCATTCCTTCTTTCCTTCTCCTTCCCTCTCGGGAGCACGTGAGGGTTTGGAGGCTGCCTCTCACCTGGCAGGGCCTGGCACAGCTGGGCAGGCTCAGCAGGGACAGCAGCCAGATGCCCACAGGCGTTTTTCCTTCGGGCTCAGCTCGGCCGCCGAGGGCTCGGTGCCACTTGGATGTATGACAGCAGGTGGAAAGCCAGCAGTCTCCCTGGAAATGGCTGGAGGGGACTTTGATCTAAGCAGCTCTGTCAACAGCGTTAATACAATAAAAATAATCAAATTCACTCGGATGGAAATGAGAGATGGAGGGATCGGCAGACAGCAGCACAAATCCCAGGGAATAAAGAGCATGGGAGCAACAGCACATCCCCTCTGCAGCACCAGGAGCTCAGAGGCTTCTCAGAAGAGCCACGATCTTGAATTCATCAAAGTCACTGGGTTTTTCCCCCTTTTTTTGGGCAGGGCTTGGAGCAACCTGGTCTAGTGGAAGGTGTCCTTGTTCATGGGACAGGATGAGCTTAAAGGTCTCTTCCCATCCAATCCACTCCATAATTCTGTGAAATCCCAGCCCTGAGGGACTTGGCCACCACCTGCAGCCTGAAGGTCACGGGTGGGGACACCACAAGGGCTGGCAGTGAGCAGAACGCTGGCACAGAGTCGGGAAAGCCACGGCTGGGGTTTTGGGAACACCTTGTGCTGGCACTCAGCCTCACCTGTAAAACACTCACCTGGATGACCTGGAAGTGGCAGACACGGGGAATTACAGCCTGGATTCAGCTCTGATGGATCCTGCCAGTATGGTTTTGGCTCCAGGGTAACCAGTTTGTGCTTAATGGGGATAATTCACCCTGCAGATCCAATCCCTGTGACACGACACAACCCCTTCCATTCCCTCAAGGGTTTTTTACCACCACAGGACATTTGCCACCTCAGAGTGATCTCCAGAGGCTGCTGATGAGGCTGGGGCTGGCAGGGTGAGGATGGGGCCATGGGATTGCTCCTGGCACTGCTGGATAAATGAGACTTGGGAGAAACCCAGTCCCACTGACCTGATACCCACGAGAGATGGAGCAGGAGGCAGCAGAGGGAAGGAAGGCAGAGTAGGGGTAGGGATGGGGAAGGGAGTTCAAGCCTCCTGCCCGAGGGAAGGGGACATCAGGGAGGTCACCTGGCTGCTGAGGGGTTGTCCAAGCACCCCTTGACCCACCCTGAACCCTCCACTCCTGTCACTGCTCCCCTCCCTTGTTTCCAGCTCGGAGCTTTGCTCGGTTGGCGAAAGGGTTAAGTTTAATTTATACTGATTTCTATTTAATATCATTCTCTCCCCGTAGGAGCCGGCAGCTGTGAGCTGATTGTAGTCCCTCATTATGCAGTCTGTATCACTAATGGCCTGTGACAAAGGCATGCCATCTTCCCGGCCTTACCCCCGAGAGCCAATTAAACACACATACTCCCTTCCTGTTTGCGGCGCATTACAATGAAATTAAACTGAATTTCAAAATCATTTTCTCCTAAAGACATCTCTTTGCAATAATTAATGCACGCTATTCCTTTGCAGCTGAAATATTCATCAGGAGTGTTGACTAAAAAAATTTTTGAAGCTGATTGCCCTGCACCCCACGTGAGGGCTGGTGATGCTCCAGTCCCAGCCCGCGGTGCCCGCCTGGCCTGGGGACTCGCGGTGACACCGCTGGCAGAGTGAGCTCTGCTTCGGGACAGCAATTAGAATAAATCACAGCTTCTTCAGGAACCATCAGTAAATCAGGTTACACAGAAGGCATCAGAAATCCAGCCTGACTCCTGCCACCACAGCCACACAGTGAAGAGGGGAGTGGGGAAATCAGAGCTGTGGGTGTCATGGAATCAGAGAATCCCAGAATCACTGAGCTTGGAAAAGACCTACAAGGTCATCAAGTCCAACCTGTGACTGATCCCCACCTTGTCACCCATCCCAGGACACTGAGTGCCACATCCAGGCCTTCCTTGGACACCTCCAGGGATGGGACTCCAGCACCCCCCTGGGCAGCCCCTGCCAATGAACAACCCTTCCCATGAAGAAATTCCTGCTGATGTCCAACCTGAGCCTCCCCTGGCACAGCCTGAGGCTATTTCCTCAAATCACTGGTAGCCTGGAAGTAGAGCCCAACCCCCACCTAGCCTCACCCTCCTCTCAGGGGGCTCTAGTTGGTAGTTAATGATTCTGTGACACAGTCCCTGTGTAAATTGAGACAAGTCCCACCTGTCTGCAAAGCTGAATTCCCAGGAAAACATTAAGCAGTGGCATTTCATGCTCAGGAGCAAAGGACCCCAAACACCCCCCCTTACTTGGTGACTCACCATGGCCAACGCAGGCAAAGCCCCTTCCCGAGGCAGCGTCTGGAAGCACATCCAGCCTCCACTCCCAGCTCCAACCCCTCTCCAGCCCCTCACACCCACCCAGGGCTGCTGTCGTGTCCCCTGTCCCCGTGGCAGGTGCTGGGGCAGCCGTTCCCGTACCTGTCCGGAACCATCCGTCGGGCGTGAAGGCGTCCGCTGTCTCCTTGGGTCTGTTCCAGTACTCACGGAACACCGAGGGGCCCTTCACCAGCAGCTCCCCCTCCTGTCCCTCCAGGCCCGGGGTCACCTAGGACAGGCACACAGTGAGTGCAGCTCCCTGTCACTGTCCCCTGTCCCCCAGCAGCACGGCAGGCAGTGTGCAGGAGCCACGCCACGGGCTCTTCCAGCCCTGGCCAAGCTCCACCACACCCTGCCCACCTGCAGGACCTCTCTCCTCAGGTGGAAGGGCTCATCCAGGTGCTTTTGATGTTCCAAAGCACTGGAAATGAGCACCCGTGTTATATGAAAGCAAGGATTGCCATCCTGCAACTTCCAGCTGCTGGGAGAGAGGTCACACATGCAGACGGGCAGGAAATACTCCTGGGAATGGGACGGTCCTTTCTGAGCCCTTCCAGGGATCCTGGGGCAGCCACAGCTTCTCTGGGCACCCTGTGCCAGGGCCTGCCCACCCTACCAGCCAGGAATTCCTTCCCAATATCCCATCTCAAGCCGTTCTCTGTCAGTTGAAATCCACAAGCAAGGTGAGCAAAGCCACTGCTGGGGTGGAAGGGTGCTGTGGGATGTGCCTGGACAGGCTGCTCCACGGAGAACAGCTCAGTAACAGGAATTCCGAGCCACTTTCCCAGCCACTTTGTACTTGAGCGGCTGCAATGGTCAGGATCCATCTGGGACCCCAAAAATCAGCAGTGCCAGAATCAGGGCCACGAGGGAAAGCTGTAATAGCAGTGCTGGAGCGCCAGGCAGTCCCAGGGCAGGGCAGGCTCTCTGCAGCCTCTGATGGAAACAAAGCTTCCCTAATGGAAAACGTTTAGAAAACTGCTTCCATGGCATAATTTTAAAGTATTTCCTTCCTGATGGCCTGTCCTGGAGGATGGGGTGACAAGGGGATTTCTGCACACACAGCCCAGGCTTCCAGAGCCCTGGTTGGGGATCAACTCCCTGCCTGGAAGATGCTGCAGAAAAGAAAAGTTGTTAATGCCAATGAGGAATTTTGCTGAGTGATGGCAAGGTGGGGATGGTGTTGGGTGAGTTCTCCCCACAGATCTGAAAGATGGAGCTGAAGTCCAGACTATCCATGAGAGAAACCTGAGGTCTGGAGGGGCCTGGAGCAAAACTCCACATCTGCAGCAGCAAAGGGCACAAAGGATCCAAAAAAGGGCACAAAGAGACACAAAAAAGGGCCCAATGGGCATGAAGGGCACAAGAGGCACAAAGCCTCCATGGACAAGAGTGGCAGGGACATGGTGGGTGACACAGAGGGACCAGCAAGGCTGGTTTCAGGGCTCTCACAGGCTGTGTGGAGTTTTATGATGCAGCTCTTTCTTCTCACTCCTTGTGCTGGTCCAGCTGTGCTATCACAAAACCAGCAGCTTCCCTGAGCAGTGTCGTGGTGTTCAGGCTCCTTCCCACCCCCCAAAAGGGCTGGGGAGGGGATGGCAGAGCCAAGAACCTGCAAACAGTTCCCTGAACTTCACCTACACCCTGCCAGGCTCTGGCTTCTTGTCAGTGCTGAACACAGGAAGAGCTGTAAATCTGTCTGCTACAAAGCCCTACAGCCCCATCCTGCCCAGGATTCCACGGTGCCAGGTACCTGCACAGCCCCAGGGATCAATCCTGCCCTGATTTACCTGCACAGTGCCATGTCTGGTGTGAATCAAGCCTTGAACCCGCTCCAAATTTCCTGTCATATCAACTCAAATTTTGGCAGCGGCTCAACCCACATCTTATCTCGAGCAGAGCCCCTTGGCAGCAGGCACCTCCCTGTTGTGTAATTTAATGATGTTATGGCTGGCTTGCACACAGTAAAACAGAGAGGCCGTGACGTTATCTTAATAGGATTTTGCTCGCTGCACTCGCGGTGTCACCAGCACCGCTCCCCAGCGTGGCACGGGGGCACACACCGCCCCGGCCCCGCTCCCCCACAGCAGCAATTCAAACTCAAGGTTCATGGCATTTATCTCCTCCAAGCCCTCGTGCCCGATCCCTCTGCAGTCCCAGGTACACCACGCTGGCTGGCTCTGGGAGCAGGGATGGCAGCACACAGCTGGGCTGCTTGTTTCCTTTCTCGCTCCAGTCCTGGTGGCTCCTGTTGTTCCTGCACGGCTCAACGGCACCAGCAGCTGCTGGAGGCATCACATTGCTGAGTGATGCTCTCCCCCTCTCCCAGGGCCATATTTTAATGCATTCCTGCAAGTTTAACACCCAGGCACAGCGTGGCCCTGAAGGTTGTTAGAGAGCTCCCTGCTCTAAACCCAGTCGAGCTGGACCAGCCGGCTCACGAGATAAGATTCCATTTTCCACGCATGGAAATAAAAGGTTGTAATAAATC
The DNA here is from genome assembly GCF_015832195.1 of Motacilla alba alba. Lineage (NCBI taxonomy): Eukaryota > Metazoa > Chordata > Aves > Passeriformes > Motacillidae > Motacilla > Motacilla alba. The sequence goes on along the minus strand of NC_052026.1, from coordinate 19,788,065 downwards.
CTTTGAAGGCCTAAATCTGGGTGATTAGAAAATGCATATTTCCCCTCTCCCCGTTCCCATTTTACCTCTTTATTAGGAGGGTGGTTTGTAAAGAGCTGGGAATCCCTGCCTGGCACCGGGCCCTGGGATTTGTTCAAAGGGGCCGTTTGCTCCCTGCGGTCTCTGCCCCGCGCTCCGCCGGGAGCTGCAGCACGGAGCCTCTAATGCATCTCATGGAATTAGGGAAGGCTCAGAGCTGCATGTCCTCCTCTGGGAAGCAGGGAAAGCACGCTGGATTCCTAAGCAGAAACATGTGGGAGACACAGAGGGGAAGCTGGAAGGTGAGGTTTGAGGAGGTGAGAGTGTCTTCTTGGGCTGGGGATTGGAAGAAGACAGACTTTTAGGAGAAACCCCAAATATCTTCAGGCTGCAAACAGGTTTTAGAGAGATCCACTTAAACTCTACCAGATGCCTCCTTCCCCCTTCACCCCCCAAATACTCACAGAGTCATGGAAGTGTCTGGGTTGGAAGGACTTCGAAGTTTATCCAGTGCCACCATGGGCAGGGACACCTTCCACTGTCCCAGGGAGCTCCAAGCCCGGTCCAGCCTGGCACTGGACACTTCCAGGGATCCAGGGGCAGCCCCAGCTGCTCTGGGCACCTGTGCCAGGGCCTGCCCACCCTGACAGGGAAGGATTTCTCCCTGATATCCCATCTAAGCCTACCTCTTTTCAGTTTAAAGCCATTCCCTGTGTCCTGTCCCTCCATGCCTTGTCCCCAGTCCCTCTGCAGCTCTCCTGGAGCCCCTTTAGGCCCTGCCAGGGGCTCTGAGCTCTGCCTGGAGCCTTCTCCTACACAGGGACCTGAAGTTGGTTTTGCTGAACTTCTTTCCTGGGGGAGCACCAAAGGCTGTGGATCAGAGCATCATCTCTCAGCAGGGACCTCAAAAGGGACCTTGTAATTCCATGAAGCAAAAGCATTTTGACTTGTGGGGAGGAAAGAAATGCTCCTGCAGCCCTGCCTCCTCCCTGCTGTGCTGCTCGGCTTGGAAGTGCTTGGCATTTTTCCCCACCTTGTAAATAAATGATTAGTGTGATCAAAATAATTAAGCAACTGAGCCCTTAAGTGACTAATAGAAGACAATAATTTATGTATGTGAGGTTTATGGAAGTGACAGAGCCCTTTTACCTCTTCTGCCAGAGAAGTCACTTTCTCCTGGTGTTTGTTGGGCTTTTTTAACATGCCAGAGCACAGGAAACAATACAACAAAGCCTGAAGGACTGATCCAGCTCTGTCCTGCACCCTAAGTAAGGCTCCCCACTCCTCTGCTGGACCTTAACTGCCACCAGCACCTCCAGACACCTCCCTGTCCCCTCCATCACCCCTTCAAGGCTTTGGTGGCCCAGAGCCTTGTCCCAGAATCCCAGGATCACTGAGGCTGGAAAAGAGCTTCAGGATCATTGAGTCCAAGCTGTGCTCAATCCTTGTCCCCTGCCCAGAGCACTGAGTGCCACATCCAGGTGTTCCTTGGACACCTCCAGGGATGGGGACTCCAAACCTCCCGGGCAGCCCCTGCCAATGCCTGAACACTCACTCCTTCCATGACAAAATTCTTCCTGATGTCCAGCCTCAGCCTGCCCTGGTCCAGCCTGAGGCTGTTCCCTCTGCTCCTGTCCCTGCTCCCTGGAGCAGAGCCTGATCCCCTGGCTGTCCCCTCCTGGCAGGAGCTGTGCAGAGCCACAGGGCCCCTCTGAGCCTCCTTTTCTCCAGGCTGAGCACAGCATCCAACAGCTCAGCCCCTGCTGACCTGCACAGAGCAGGGCAGCTCCAGGCCTGGCCCAGACTCCGCTTTTCCAGATCACACCACAGCCAGGCCTGGTGTGGGAGGTGAGGATGTGCTCACCTGGCTCCTGAAGGAAGCTGGAGACAATAATAACCTGCTTGCCAGTGCCTTTAATCACCATCTCCCAGGGCCACACTGGAATGGATGTCCTAGGACTGGGAGATTTGTTAGAGCATTACCAAATTCCCAAGCAATCTGAACTTTCCTGCACATTCCTAATTAAAAATTCCCTGCTAAGTTGCCTGGTTTTGTAAAGGCATTATCGTTCCTTGGAGCTCCGTGTCCTGCAGCATCCACACAAGCCTGGCAGGAGGCAATTTAGACACTGAACAATTTTCCTCCTGCTGGAAAAAGGAAGATTTCTGCTCCTCAGGGACACAGCACAGAGAGAGTAAGGAAAAAATAAAACCCCAACCTAAAAACCCCAAGCTCAGGCTGTAATCTGCGAGGCCACATTTCACATCTGTTTTTGCAATGTTAACTTTTATAAAAGGGCTGGGAATAACACAATCCATTTACTTTTCATTTTGAAGAGTTATAAATTTAAAAGCAAGGCTGGTGCACAGTGGAGCTGGAACACTGAAACTTATTTTCAAACAACCCAACCCTCTACTTACAGCAAATGTTGCTCCACTGAAAACAAAAGTGATTGTCTATATTTTTAGGCAATACTGATTTTTTAGGTTACCAGCCTGATCAGCTCCAGATGATCCCAAAAGCCAAGCCAAGTTTGGGAAAGGTCAGCCCTCCCCGCAGTTGTTCATGGACACAGAACTTCTTGATCTATATTAACACCATAAATTAAATGTGTAAGGCTGTTGCAGAGATGCCAGCAGCTCTCCACGCTGCTGTTCTCATCCCTGTCATTTGCAGGCTCCCTGGGATAATAAATGAGGTGAGATGTCAGCACATCTTCCCACTGCCCCGGCTCTCCTCCTTGGGGGAAGGCTCCTCATGTGCCCTCAGCTGATTCTGGGCTCGGGGCAGGCAGAGGAGCAGGCAGGAACTCTGTCACTGGCCCACCTTTGGTTTGGTTTCCTTCAGCCTCCCCTAAAAGCGCAGTCTGGGGGCTGTGATGAGCTGTGACTGCACACACACCCTGCCCACAGCCTCTGACTGCTCCCTGTGCTGAGCCATCCCCTGCTCCCCCGGCACTGGGACAGCTCCTCCTGCTTCAGCCTCTGCTCCAGCACCTCCCTGCCACAGCCAGGGCTCTTCCACAAACACCCCAAATCCTCCCTCAGCTACAAACGGGAATGTTCTAGTGGAAGGTGTCCCTGCCCATGAACTTCATCCTTCCAACCCAAACCAGTCTGGGGTGCTATGGAAGAACAAAACAACAACAAAGAGATTCACAGAGGTCCTGAGGGTGCTGTGACAAAGGTGAGCTCCAAGGAAACCCTTGTGGAAAGAGGGTTCCTCTTGACAGACGGATTCAACTTCCATGTGCAAGGAAATATTCTCCTGGAATCGAGGCTGCCCCTGGGATGAGAAGAGTTTTCAGCTGAGGAACAAGGGGACATGATGCTACTGCAACCTCTGCTTCTACTTTTGCTACCAGGAGGAAATAAAACAGAGCGATGGCCACAAATTAAAAAAAAACAAAACAAATCCAAACAAACCAGAGGGCAGACAGAAAGAAGGAAGGAGATATAAATACATCTGAGAAAGGAATCAATGCCTGAGTTGAGTAGAACAGCATGTGATCAATGAGAAGCAGCTAAAATGTTTATACAGGAACAAAAGCAGCCTGGGCAACAAAGTGGAGACTCTTGAATTATTTGGTCAGGACACAAAACAGGATCCTGAGGAGATGAGAGAAATATGGCAAAAAAAAAAAAAAGATAACTGGAACACACACAAGTGCAGTGTCCAGCACTGAGAGGGCTTTGGAAGGAGCTGAGGCAAATGGAAAATGGGAATAAATGCAGAGTGTTTTTATCAAAGGTGGACTGTGCCAGAAATCCTGAGGGTTGGGGTTGCAGAGAGAAGAAAAGCTGCAGATCTAATCCAGACTGCCTTCAACAACACATTCCCCACACTGCCACATGGAAGGGATCATGGAGGTGAGAGAAAGCTCCTCTTGGGAGATGGAATGGGGATGCTGGAGGTAAAGTTCACCATCCAGGTACCAACACGTGAGGATGGGATGGAGCAGGGACAAGAAACCCAGTGAAAAACTGGAGGAGAGCTGCTCTGGAATGGCAGGAGCACTGCGGACAAGGAATGAACAGCTCTAGGCTGAGGTCTGAATGGGATAGGAAAGGAACAATCCAAGTGTTGCTTTTGGGGCAGCCAGAGACAGGACTGCCCACCCAGGTGATCACATCCTGGCCATTGTCAGGAATGCCAGGCACGGGGGGGCACATGCTCATCTCTGGAGAAGAGCCAGCTACAGCCTGACCGGCTGTTCTGGGATACCTGGATGGGTGAGGAGAATCCCACAGGGATACCCAAGTACCCAGACCCATGCCAGGCACGGGGGGCACATGCCCATCTCTGGAGAAGAGCCAGCTACAGCCTGACCAGCTGTTCTGGGATACCTGGATGGGTGAGGAGAATCCCACAGGGATACCCAGACCCACACCAGCCACAGGCAGAACCTACGGGGTGCCCAGTCCTCCAAGACAACCCTGGCAGCTCAGTGGGCTCTGAGGAGATCTGGGATGAACAGGAGCGAGGTGGAGCCGCTCCTGGTCCCCTCCACAGGGACATCAACAGCCAAGAGCTGCAGCCACAACCACGGGTGACAGAGGCAGCTGCCCCCAGCCCTGCTGAGGTGCTGGCAAGCAGCAGCGAGCTGTGAGCAGATGGCACAGACACGGGGGGCACGGGAGGAGGGGACAGAGATGCTGGTGGCTTCGGGGAGGGACGGCCGCAGCCGAGCCGGTTCCCGTCCAGGACGACAGCTTGCATATGGATAAACGAGATAATTACAACCTTTGGAAGGGGGGGAAGGCCGTGGCACAGCGTCGTCCTGCTGCCAGCTCCTGCCAGCCATCCGTCCCCACGCTCCCTCCGCAGCCTCACACGAGGAAATTGCTCGCCATAAAAGCCCTGGCTGCAGCCCTGCCTCGGCTACAGCTGTGAAGCCATTTAGCTATTGATAGCCCCCCATTGTCAGCACTAGGGTTGGGCTTTGGTGAGAGAGAGCAATTTGGGAGAGATGAAAAAGAAAAAAAAAAAAAAACAAAGAGAGAAATCCAACAAAAATGACAACCCAAAAAAGCCAACAAACAAACAAGTGAAGAAGGAGAGAGACAATACCCGACAGCTTGCAGGGTTTCCAGGCCTCTGCCAGCTGGGAAGCTGAGCGTATGAAATATGCATTGCTCTGAACAAAGCAAACCCAAACGTTCAGAGCTGGAGAGCTGTAACCCTTTCCTGGGCACCACAGCCACAGGGAGAGCTGCCAAAAATTCAGGGGCAAACACCCCATGGGAAGAAGCACCCCGGGCTGTGGGTAAGGATTCCTGAGCCTGAAGGGTCAGACGGGCCCAGCAGGCAGCTGCCCAAGGAAGGTGGGAGGCTGAGGAACTGCTCTGGATGCCAGTGGCTCCAGGAGCAGGATGTGGGATGACTCAGGGCAGGCAAAGCCATGCTGTCCCTGACACCCACTACCACACCTCTGCTCCCAGTGATGCTGGAGAAGAAGCCCCTCTCCCAGGGCTCCAGGAGCAGCTTCTCTCCAGGGGACAGCTCTGCATCCCCCAGTCCTGCACAGGCAGGAGGTGGGGACACAGCTGGAGCTGTGGCTCTGATGGCACTGTCACTCCTGCCCTCGCTGGCCTGTCACAGGTGTCCCCAGGCTGGAGCAGAGGGGATGTGTCAGGCTGGAGCACCTTGTGTGGTGTGGGCAGCCCAGGCAGCCTGGCCCAGCCCACTGGAGAGCAGCACAGGGTGCACAACATCCACGGGAAGCAGCAGGAGAAGGGCTGAAATCCTGAGCAAACGGGATGAACACAGCACAGGGCTCCTGAGAGGAGACTGAAGGACTGAAGGAAAGGAATCCAAAAGAAATCTCCAATCAAGGGATGGGAGAAAATGCAGGGCAGAACAGAGATCCAGCAAACTTTCAGCTAAGTAGATTATTGATCTTCAGGGTGTGCCAGGAACCAGCTTTGCAAATTACAGCGGTCCCCTGCTGCAGGCTCAGGCAGTTACCGGATGGCAGGGCAGGAACACTCCCCAGCTCCCTGCTCCTGCCACCCACAGGCTGCCTCCTCCTCCTCCTCCTCCTCCTCCTCCGCTCCTGTTTGGATCGCACATGTCCAAAGGGCGCGGGCACGAGAGGAAAGGGAGAGACGGTGTTAGTGGGGAAGGAACAGTGTTAGTGGGGAAGGAACAGTGTTAGTGGGGAATGAACAGCTCGGAGAAGGCCGGCTGAGGTGGGGCAGGAGGCAGGAGCCCAGCCCAACGCGGGCGGGGAAGGCGCTGACCCTGCAAGGCTCCGCACACAATTCCCTTGGCGAGGGCAGCGCTCTCTGCCCGCTGTCGGGAGGGCTCTGCAGGCACGGCCGAGGTGTGAACGCCTCGCAGACTGCCCTGACGATGCCTCAGCCCCGGCACAGAGATCACCTGCTCGCAGGAGCCCGGGGAGGAGAGATGGCTCAGAGCCCAGCATCCCCCTGGATCAGCCCCATGGTGCTTGAATCACGGAATCACAGAATATCCTGAGCTGGAAGGGACCCACAAGGATCATCAATCCAACCCCAGCCCTGCACAGACACCCCAACAATGCCACCCTGGGCCTCCCTGGCAGCACTATCCAAACCCTCCTGGAGCTCTGGCAGCCTCGGGGCCGTGCCCATTCCGCGGGCAGGCTGGTCAGTGCCCAGCACCCTCTGGGGGAAGAACCTTTCCCTGATATCCAACCTAAACCTCCCTGGCACAGCTCCAGCCACTCCCTGGGTGCTGTCCCTGGTCACCAGAGGGAAGAGATCAGTACCTGCCCCTCTGCTGCCCCTCACAAGGACACTGAAGACCCCTGAGGTCTCCCCTCAGTCTCCTCCAGCCCTCAACCACTATAAGGCTCAGAGCCCTCCTACAAGGGAGGCGAGGAAGGATTTGTTCATGCTTCTCCCAGGAGGCAAGGGAAAGGCCACAGGGTTATCTGGTGGCACAGGCAGGGTGACAGCAAGCAGCTCTTCCCATGCCTGGGCCAGCCCCTGTGCCGTGGAGGAGCTGGTTTTAACAAAGCCGGGCCTTTCCCGGACTGCTGGAGCGTGATGAGCACTCGGACTGTCAGATCCGCCTCGTTTTAAATAAATTCCACTGACGCTGTCTCTCCTGACATGAATTATTAACCAAGCATGATGCACACAGTGCCAGCAGCAACGGCTGGGGCGGGCACTGAGCAGGTGAGGCCCTGCCTGGGAGCGCAGGTGTGAGGCACAGGAATTCCAGCATCCCTGGGAGCAGAGGTGTTGTCACCATGGCTGCCACCTGGTCACGCCGGGGAAAGTCACACTCCGTGCCCAGGGCACATAAAGCCCCAACTCCTGGCATCTCCACGCATCCATCTGTGCCAACACACGCTGGGAGCGGGGACTGTTTTTCCCACCTTGTGACAGTCCCAGGGACAGAGGCAGCTGGCTCTGCTCTGCTCCTGGAAATGTTGTGGATGTCCTGGAGGTGGTACCCGACCAGCCACTGTCTCCTAGGGTGGCCTGAACAGATGGGACCATTGCTCTCCCTTCAGCCTGAGGAAACTCCCAGTTAAAGTGGGGCAAGAGGAATGGTGGGTGAGACGAGAGGAACCAACCCATGAGCCGATGCCCAGAGGCAAATTACCAGCTCCCCACACCCTCCCGGGCTGATGACTTGAGAATTCACCAGAACATTCAAAAGGTCCCCAGGGGAGAGCCTGACGGAAAGTGAACCATCAGCAAGGGGCAGGGAGCCAAGGCCAGCACTGGTGGGAGCTCCTGGAAGAATTGTGAGCTGTGGGTATGGACCACGCTGGGGGCTGCAGGCTGCAGGTGAGAAATCACCAGGATAAAGGGCAATTCCTCTGCCCCCAGAATAAACCCAAGCAGCCTGAAGCCAGAGGAAAGAGGAGAGTTATGCGAATCCCAGCTCTGTGAAGCTCTGGGGAGGTGGTGGGCTTCCAGCACCAGACACAGATCACCTGGGCTCCCCTTCTCTGATCACTCAGCGCGTTGAGAAGGAAGGGGAAAGAGTGCTGAGCAGAAAAAATAACATTCCATATTTTTTCCTCTCATAATTCAGTAGAACAACATCCACATTTCATCCTGGAAGGAGCTGCACTTTGGGGATTCTCGTGTCTGAGACCTAATTTGTAAAGCGCCCAGGGATCCCTGAGGGGAAAAAAGCATTATAGGATCATTATTAAAAGGGACACGTTATATTTCATGTCTCAGCTCCACACAAGTGGAAAAAAAAGGCCAAGAGCAAACTCTGGGATCAGAGGACAAACCTGTGAAATATAACACACATCCAGGAAGTGACAAAAACAGAACACGGAGAGTCTCCTGCTCTGCCCACTGCTCAGCCACACCACAGCAGTGACACAGAGTAAAGAGCAGCAAAGAGGGTTTTTTTAATAAAAGCCACAATCTGTGGTCCCTCTCTGCTGTCCCCCAGGCTGCTTTACAAGTCTGGGGTGGATCCAGCTCTTACAGCATCAGAACACAAAACACAACCTGAGCACAGCCCACCCACGGGGCTGCCTGTGGTCCTGCTGGCTCCTCCACCTGCCACCAGATAATTTAGACAAAAAAAGATTTTCTCGAGCCTCTCAGCAGTGCTTACACCAGCAGTGTCTCTGCCACAGCCCTTTCAAACCCTCAGCCTGTAGGTGGCTGGATGAGAAGCCATTTCCCAGGGGAATGAGCAAAGGAACCTATTTCAGGTTGAATCTCACGCCTGCCTGTGTCCCACCCACGCAGTGTCACTGCTGGGGTCACTGCTGTCACACGCAGCAGTTATCTGCTCAGCCAAGCCCAGACATCACCAGGGATGGATCTGCCAGAGCAGCACAACACCCACGGTGAGGGTGTGGAGGGGAGGGGGCAGGAATGCAGACCCTGCTCAGCCACTTCTGTGGCAAGAGACAGCCTGGACCTTGGGCTGGGGCTGCTGCAGCAGCAGGGAACACTCAGCACCCAGCACTGGGGTGGATTATGGTTCCCATCCCAGACGCCTGACCCCTGCACTCAGAACTGCAGGTGCAGGTACCATGTGGAGCTCAGCATGGAGCTTGACTTCCATGGAAACCTGATGGGTTTCCCCCAGTGCTGTTTCAAAATGAGTGCAACCCCCAAGGCCAGCAGTCCTGCCCTTCCAAGCACAGAATCATGGAACGGTTTGGGCTGGGAGGGACCTTAAAGCTCATCTTGTTCCATGGGCAGGGACTTCCACTAGACCTGCTCTTCAGAGTGGAATAGAATAGGTTTAGATTGGATATTGGGAAGGAATCCCTCCCTGTGAGGATGGTGAGGCCCTGGCACAGGTGCCCAGAGAAGCCGTGGCTGCCCCTGGATCCCTGGCAGTGCCCATGGCCAGGCTGGACAGGGCTGGGAGCAGCCTGGGACAGTGGGAGGTGTCCCTGCCATGGCAGGGGTGGCACTGGATGGTCTTTAAGGTCCCTTCCAACCCTGTCCATTCCATGATTGTATGGACAGCACTTGTCCAGTCCATAAAGCACCACGGCTACAGGAACCCACCAACAAAGTACAACAAACTCTGCCACTGAATTCTGGGAACAGGAGCAGCACCAGCCTCGGGCTTTCAGAGGCTGGGAAGGAGAGACCTTTCCCTGAGTGGAGACCTTTTCAAAGTGAAGCAGTGGAGAGGAGGAGGCAGTACCTGTGTGCTGTTCTCGTCGCCCTGGGCGTGGATGGTGTAGGAGCGAGCGCCGTCCCGCAGGGTCTCGCTGGCGATGCGCACTGCCACGCCGGGCAGCGGGGTGCCCACGGAACCTGGGGAGAGAGCAGCGTGGAAACGGGCACAGCCCCGGGAAAGCACACAGCCAGGGATGCAAACTGCAGCTGCTCGCCTAGCAATGGCTCCTGCAGGCTGTGCTGGCCTAAAGGACTTCCTAGCGGGGGTGTCCCTCCAGGAAGGCGGCGATCCCACCGCGTGTCAGGAGCAGGCAGTGCTGGGAATGCAAACACAAACGTGTCTCCAGCCCTGAACACACTCTCTTGGCCACTCTTTGAAGACATCTGCACCTCTTCAGAGCTCAGGAATGAAGCTGTTTCTTCTTTTTTTTTTTTTTTTTTTTTTTTTTTTTTTTTTTTTTTTTTAAGAAAAAAAGAAAGGCACCACAAAACCTACACAAAGCTGTGAAAAGAGAGAGCACAGCGATTACTCTGCTCCTCTACGGCCTGCACCTGACAGGGGAGGCAAAGGCTTAACAGCTGAGAATTGCCAGGGATTATCTCAGTTTTAGGAGACATCAATAGACTGGATAGAAAACATCACAGGAGAAAAGCAGGGATCAAAACCACCCCGTTCTTCCACAGGTTTCAATTTCAAAGCCAAGGAGCTGACACAGTGTCACAACGACCACTGCTGAGCTCCAGGCTGCGTCTGGGACCCAGAGCTCCCCATCCTGCAGCTTTCCCACCCCCTGCTTCAGTGCCTGTTCTTCCTGGGGAGCATCTGAGAGCTCAGCAGAGAGGGCAGCTCTGTTCCTGTGACCTGTGGGATGGCCAGCAGATCTCAGCAGGTCTCGCTTGGCCTCTCATTCCTGTGACAGAATGGGGCCTGTGACCTTCATCCCCTGTGAGCAGGGACAGGGACAGCAGCTCACAGCAACGTGTGGCTCAGCAGGACTGGACAGGATTGAGTTTCAGTTGGAGAAGGACTTTTGACAAGGGCCTGGAGTAGCAGAACAAGGGGGAATGGCTTCCCACTGCCAGAGGGCAGGGATGGATGGGATATCAGGGAGAAGTCCTTCCCTGTGAGGGTGCTGAGGCCCTGGCACAGGTGCCCAGAGCAGCTGGGGCTGCCCCTGGGTCCCTGGAAGAGTCCAAGGCCAGGCTGGATGGGACTTGGAGCACTCTGGGATGGTGGAAGGTGTCCCTGCCCGGGGCAGGGGGGATGGAACGAGATGAGCTGAAGGATCCCTTCCAAACCAAACCATTCTGTGATCCTACAAATTGGTAACTGTGCTCTTTAAAGGATGATCAATTTTTTCCCCTGAAGTGCCTCCAGTTGATGCTTTCCAGGTCTGCCAGGATCACCTTGACACTGGGAATTCCCTAGAGCAGGGAGTGCAGGACCTGGAGCTCAGCCCTGTCTTCCTCTTGCCACTCATATGTCAGGCATTTGGATTCAAGTGGCCTTTTCCCTGTCCTGGTCTCACTCTCCTGTTGAAGCCCTGGAGATCTGCTATCCATGACATCATGATTTTGTCTGCTACATTGGTCAGTTGCCATGGAAATGGATATGTCGTCGTAGCCCAGATTTATGGCATCCCTGCAGGATCAGCCAGGAGCAGATGGGCTATGAGGGAGTGAGATTTTATTGCAGCAAAACTACCCGAACAATTAGCAAATCTGGCTGGAAATAAACACAAAGCGACGTGGCAGCTCCGTGATCCGTGTCTGCTCTGCTCAGAACTGCCTTTGGCACTCTGGTCACCCAGCACAGCCACGTCTTCCCCTCACCACCAGCACCCCTGGGCTGCTCCCACCTCCAGGCCAGACACTGCCAGGAATCAGAGACGCAGGGCTGCAGCAGGGCAAGGAGGCAGGCACGAGCCAGAAGTGCCCTGAGGTACCGTGTCGAGGTATTTATGGAATCAGAGAATCACAGAAGTTGGATCCCACAAGGATCATCAAGTCCAGCTCCTGGCTCTGCACAGGACAACCCTAAAAATCACACCATATGTGTTATAAACAATCTTGCACCTGCCATGAGAGGCTCCAAGAGGCCTCAAAGCAAGTAACAAGTCACAGAAAACACCCTCAGCATTGCATGGAAGGTTGCTGGAGCCACCTTCTAGACTTCTATGGGAACAGTTTCTCCAGGGTGAAAAACTGTGTGTGAACAGACTCCAATCTGCCCACAAAACATGGCACGTCTGTGGGCAGGCACCGCAGAGTCAGTCCTGGAAAGCTCATGGAGGGAGCAGAAACCAATGCAAGGAACTGCCAGGGGCTCTCACAGACTTGGAATTTTACAAATCAAGATCTGCCAGATGCCTTTCTGGAAGATGCTCCTCCCCTGGATGCAAGCTGCTGACCTCAACATGGAAATGGGCAGGGATTCATGGGCAGCAGGACTCCAGGATTAGTGCCCACTGCTGGTCCCAGCCCTGGGGAGTCAGACACCAAAGATCAGCACAGGGCTGGCACAGAGGAGGTGACATGTTCCCCACACAGCGTTTCAGATCACAGTTACTAACACAGCCCCACCAGTTCCTCTCCTACTTGGCTAAAATAAAACCAGCATGTAAAGCAAGTCCCTGGTGGAGAGCTGCTTCCTTATGTTTCTGTCTGGAGAAGCTCTTCTGTATTTAGGAAAAGTGACAAACTTTGAAATCAACATCTGTAAAGGCTGAAAAAGCTCCTACCATTGATTAGAGCTCCACAAACCTGACAGGATTAATAGAATTTGTGCAAAATCAATGACTAGAGCTTCCCAGGCCCATCCACCGTGCCAAAACACACCCTGTGCCAACTCCAACAAGTCAGCAGAAATTTGGGCCCGTTCCCAAAGGAGCAGCCCCCGAGGCGCTGCCTTCATCAGGCCACAGTTGGGGTAACCAGAAGGGGTCAACACTCTGCATTGGCTTCCTTTTGTCCCCAGCCATAACCCTGAGGGGAAACTGGGGAGAAATGTCTGCTCCTTCCCCTCTGCATCCCTCCAATTTGCAGACTCCTGGATGTTAAGCAATGCTGGCACCTCTCCCGCGGTGTCACCGGGCCGCAGGCAGGAGGGGGTGACACCATTCTGCTTTCACCCCTTCTCCTCTGTTTAAAAAAGTTGTCAGCTCTTCCCAGATAAATTTAATTGGCCCCGTGCTCTGTGTCCTTCGGTGTCTGGGTAGCTCGGTGCTGCTGTGTCCCGGGAGGGTTGGAACAGGCCAACGATAAGGCACTCAAGGATCTCACTGTCAACAATACACGGAGTCCCCGCTGTAGCAGCTATTAGCTGCCTCTGATCTAAACCTCCAATTAAAGTGGTGATTAGGCCCAGTGAGGCATTCTCCGGCCATGAATTATTCATCTCCCTTCACAGTAACAGCACCAGGGGGGATTAGAATGAGAGCTGGTGAAAACAGAGGCATTTTAAGCAGGGTTTTAACCATATACAAGCAAACATTTATCTTTCAAATCTTTCATCTTTGCTGCTTCTGGAAATTAAAGCTCCCACACGCCCATCCCTGCCCCTTCAGACCAGTGCTGTGGGTGGAGAGTGGGGACACACTGCTGGGGACCCCACTGGGGACACGGGCAGGATGGGCAGGGTCCAAGGACTCCGCCTTTCTCCTGCCACACCAAGTGCCTGCAAGAGGGCAAGGCAAGCCCCAGGATCTCTCCTCAGAGGCTCATGAATCACAGAATGGTTTGGAAGGACCCTAAAGCTCATTTTATTCCACTCCCTGCCATGGGCAGGGACACCTTCCACTAGCCCAGGGTGCTCCAAGCCCCATCCAACCTGGCCTTGGACACTTCCAGGGATCCAGGGGCAGCCACAGCTTCTCTGGGCACCCAGAGAAGGGCCTCACCATCCTCACAGCCAAGAATTTCTTACTAATACCTAATCTAAACCTAACGCTAATTGTGAAGCCATTCTGCCTTGCCTTGTCACTCCCGGCCCTTGTCCGAAGTCCCACTCCATCCTCGTAGGTCCTTTCAGGAACTGGAAGGCCTCAATTAGGTCACCCCAAAGCTCTCTCTTCTCCAGGCTGAACAATCCCAATCCTCTGAGCAGAGCTGCTCCACCCCTCTGGCCCTCCAGGTGCCTCCTCTGGGCTCACTCCAACAGGTCAAAGCAGGGGAGAAGGACGTGTGCTGCTCCCACTCCAGGAGAGATCCTCTGGCAGATGTCCCCTGCTCCCAGCCCACCATCAGCTGCCTCTGGGACCTCTGTGGTACCTGGTGACCTCCTCCCCAGCCTCTAACAGGGCACTAGATCAAAAGCTTTTTCACAGCTCCAGTAAATTATGCCTCAGCTTCACCCATCTGCTTCCCAGCTGACACTTCCTGAAATAAATTAATCAAGCCTATTCAATTATAGCCTCATTTCTGTACGGTTTCTTGCTGATCCCCACCTTTGCGAGACACTTCTCTCCCCTCTCAGGGCTGCAGGAGCCCCTGGATGGGGCTGGAGTGACAGTCCCCAGCCCCTCTGCTTTGGCTGCACAAGAGGGTTTGTGCCCAGGTCCCCTGCAGACCCCAGGATCCACGGGGATGATGCCTCAGGAGCATGGCCACCAGCTCCGGGGCAGGAGCTGCCCTTCTGGGTGCCAGCTGGTGCACTGCCATGCTACTTTCAGTCTTATTCCTTTTCTCTTTTAGTCCCCTGGGAAATTTCTGGAGTCTCCACTCCTTTTCCCTCCTGAGAATCAACAAAAAGCCAATATACCACAGGGACAGTGCAGTGATCCCTGCCCTGTCAGCCTGGGGTGTGGGGCTCGCACACAGCTCGAGCTCCTGCAGATGGGAGCCTCGTTTTTCCTGCCTGCCTCCCTGTCCTGCCTGCAGGGATGGGGCTGCTGGAGGAAGATAAAACTGCCTGAGGTGGGGTGAGGGAATGACAGTTACCCTGCAAAAGTAAAACAGAGTTTGTATTTCAAGCTGTTCTCAGGCTGAGGAGTCAACGAGGGGGAGTTTTGGCTTCTCCTCTCCCTGTGCCACCCCTGCAGGACCCAGCTCCCGCATCCCATGGGATTGGGGTGCTGTGGGAAGCTGTGACACCCAGGACCCCCTCTGGGGTAACACCAGTTCCCCAGGAGGCTGCATATGGTGCCATGCCTGCACAGACAGCCTGTGGGGAGGCAGGTGGCACAGGGTGGGCACACAGATGGCCACGCTCCAACCACAGGGAGAGTGGGGGCATTTTACATTTGCAACGTCTCAGATCAATTTATTTCTAGGTTCCAGAAAGTACAGCTATGGAGAGGAATCACAAAGTGTAGCTCAGAGAAGGGGGGGAAAGACAAGGAGAGAACAGGCCCAGAGTGTACAGCGAGGTGTGACAATTTTGAATTCCTGAGGAGGCAAGAAACAGGCACTAAAATAAGAGTGAGCAGACGTCCTATTTTGAGTGTTCAGCACTGATGGGTTGGACAAGCACTGCTGTGTGGAGAATCCTGTGTGACACCACCCAGAAATACAGCTCCAGGCAGCAGGAGCTGAAGAAACACTCCCTCAATTCACTAAAACTTTGGAAGTAATAGAGCATCAGTCTGGAGCGTGCCAGCCTGGTCAGGCAGCGGGCACCACTGCCAGCTCTGCACACACAACTTTGATCCCTGGGAAACCCAGCAGCCACTTCCCACACATCCATGTCCTGAGTCCCCAGGGCCAATTCCCAGCACCCTTGTTCCTAGCGTGGCCTCTCCTCTCTCACGTGCAGGGAACAGCCCAGAGCACTCCCAGCACACGCCTCCAAACAGGGGCACCCCTGCAGACTCCTACCTGGCACACGGACTCCATGCAAAGGGTTAGAAAGCGCCATCCCAATCTCAGTCATCCCGTACCTCTCCAGCAAGGTGTGCCCTGTGATGCTCTTCCACTTCTCCAGGACAGGCACGGGCAGGGCTGCTGAGCCTGACACCATTAACCTGCACAGGGAAAGGCCAGGTAAGAGAGTATCCCAGAGCACCTTTGCTCCAGGGAATTTGCAGCCTGACACAGGGGCACAAACAGCTCTACGTAAAACCTGCAGCCCCAAAATGCTTTTAATCAGGACCAAAGATGTCCCTCACATTCTCAGCCTGATATGAGGTTTAAGTGAACCAGGACAGCCTCTTAAAAGAGATCCTGGAGCACAAGCCTGGGCTGCAGGACAAAGCCCTCAGCCACGTGTTACACAGGGTGACACATAACGAGCCCCTTCTGGCTCTCCCACGCAAGAGCGGCTCATAATTAAATAATGTCACCCTTGTTCCTGTCACAGAGACACCAAAGCACAACAAGCAGCACTGAAAGAGGTGATGCTGAAAGGAAAACCTGGAGCACCCAGCGAGCCAGTGGCAGCCCCTGCCCACAGCTCACCCACCTGATGTTCTCCTGGCAAAAGGCACGCACGAAATCCTGCACCTGGGGCTGGGTGAAATGCTCGTCGTAGTATTCCATCAGCTTGGCATAGATGGTGGGCACTGCCATGAACACGTTGACACGGGGAGCTTGGGAGCTCAGGAGCCTCTTCCACACCTAGGAAGGAAGGGAACACACATGGATGAAAATACGCCTTTGCTATCCAAGATTTCTTGGGAGTGCAGCTGGAAGCTGCCCCCATCCCCGTCCAAAACAAGATCCCAACTTTCATCATGCCCTCATTTCCCAAGGCACAACATTCACCTCTCATTCCATCAGTGGATCCCTCACCCACCATCACTCTCGAGATGATGGAAATGGCATTTGTTAGTCCTGTCCTGTTGCAGCCAAGAATTTGCTCACGAAGATGGAAGCTTGTGGCAGAATCAGCTCATTCCCTTATCATGCACAGCTCTTCAAAGGCTGCACACAGCCACCAGTTCTCCAAAGCATGGGAGCTCTTCCTTGGAAAGACACAGCCCACACCTGATACACAATACACAGCTTGGAGCCCACAGACTTCAACCTCTGAGGCAAAGCTGGGAAGAGGGAGATCAGGCACTGGGAGTGAGACTTCATGAAAATGGTGAGGTGCTGTGAGAGAGCCGTGTCCCTGGTGAGCTCAGAGGAGCCATCAGAACGCACAGGTAAAGCAGGGGCAGTAGGAGACAGCAGCTTTTCAGGAGGGCCACTACCCCAGCCACACTCTTCCTGAGAGGAATGTTCCCTGTGGGAATAATGTTCTTCAGCTGCAACTCCTGCTGACCTGTGGGAACTATGAGTGGGGGCAAATTCCAGCAGCCAGCTCTGCTGGGATGCGGACAACGACACCTCAGGGACGCGAGCCGACCGCAGCACAAAGGCACAACAGTCACCCCTGAGCCCACTGCTCCCCCAGCTCAGCACCCTCCCTGCCAGGTAAGCTCTTCCCAAGGCAGGAGCGATGCAGAGCCATCAATAAATCAGAGCCCCGCTGACGGCGCCTCTGTCCCCGCGCTCGGTCCCTGCCCCGCCGGTGACAAATGTATTCCCTAACAGCTCCTGACACCCAGCGCTGCCTCGGCGCTCCCCGCGCACGCTCAGCTGCACACGAGCCGGGCGAGGCAGGCATTGATTGAAGGTGAGCCAGGGATTCTCCTTCATGCTGTCACTCTGCCCCTTCCCTCCGTTCTGCTCGCTCTGCTCCGTTTCATCCCTTTCTCCTTGGCTGCGCCTCTGCCCGCAGCTCGCACTCCGCTGCTCCAGAACAATCAGCTCCTAAAAAAACCCTCCCAGCACCGGGTGCTCGTGGTCAACAGGGCAGGACACGTCCACAGAGGCACTGTGACACCCAACAGGAGGGAGCTCATGCTGCCTCCCAGCCCAGGGATGGCCCTCGGTGGGGAGAGATGAATGCACAAGGTGCAAAGCCACCGCACGCCCCGGCAGGTGGGACAGCAGCACTGTGAGATGCCCTGGGAAAGGAAAGCAGAACTGGGATGTGACTTCCTGCACTGATGGGTGACACGTCCAGAGAGGGAACATTTCAGTCCCTGCAGAAACTCACCTACCAGCAAGATCCCTACCAGCCAGATTAGGTAAAATTACATTTACAGGGGTCTAACCTCCCCCATGTTTGAACTTGAGAGGCTGGTATGGAACAGAGACAGAGCTAAATGGACAAAATAGGTATTTATTGCAAGGCCTTAAAAGGACACACCTTGGGCAGCACAGAGCCTGGCCAGGGCTACACCCAGGTGGAATCCAAGATGGATCCCAGGCACAAGTTTTTACACTTTTATAAGTTTTGGTTCATCTGCATATTGGGTTCAATTGTCCCATTACAGCTGCAGCTCATGAACTCCCAGCCCCCTGGCTTGCCCCCTTCCTTTCACTGTTGTTTGTGCTTTTGGGTGAGGTTGTCCTTGATTCTCCAGTGGGAAGGGATTGTTTTGTCCAACTGTGAAGAGACCCTACTAACAGCTCATAGGAAGCTTCAGAGTTACACACCAGGCAGCAGAGAACCTGGAAAACATAAAAGCTAAAACCCCAGGCATCATTTCCCAGCCCCTTTTTCCCCAGTTTTCCCATTCTAGGCAGCAGGATGGAGAAGGAGCTCTCCAAAGCCAGGGCTGGATGGATGTGCTCTCCTCAGCCTGGTGCTCCCCAGAGCCATTGCTGTGGGCAGGGAAGGACGGGTGATGGCAAGCAGGGATGGAACTGTGCCGAGGGGATTGAAGGGAAACAGATGCTCAGGGGTTGTTCAATCCTTGCTGTGTGATTTTGTTTTGCCTTCCCAAGTCCTGAGCAGCTGTGGGAGTGCAGGCAGACTTCCAGTCTGGCCATGCAGCAGAGTTTTTGTCACATGACTTTGGAACTGAAAAACCCCAAACCCCTCTAAAGAGAGCAAGTCTCCCTTGCACCCCAGAGTCCCCTGTTCCCACGTGCCAGCTCAACTCCTGCCTTAGATAAAATCCTCGCTCCTGCACTGCAACCACAGGTGCAGCTTTTCTGTGTCAGTCCAGCTCACCCAGCAACAGCCCCTTCCTGAGGATAAGCAGCTGCCTTTGGATTTGTGCCACCAGCTGCTGGGGTGATCTGCTGACAGCCAAACCTCTCCACCTGCTCTGCCAAATCTGGATCCTTCCCATGTGTTCCAGCAGGACTGAGCCGTGGTACAAAGCTGGCAGCTCTGCAGAGCCCAAGCTGGCCGGAGGGCTTGGCACTGCCCAGCCAGCTGGAACAGCTATTCCTGGCTTCTGGCTGTAACTGCAGGCTTTGAGAGAAGGATGTGGGAAAGCCTCGTTACCTGGCACTAATCAATCAATCAACCCCGTGCACGGCACCAGCTTTGTCCTTGCAGCACCCGGCACCCTCCGACAGCGCCGGGCCTGGAGCAGCACCATGCATCCCCCTGGGTTATCCCACTGTCACTGTCACCATGTTCATTCTCCTGCACAGGGCACTGGCAGCCCAATGTTCTGTTTTTCTTTTGCTCACCTGATACCTCCAAGTGCTTTTAAAAAGCCATGGATTCGGGAAGCAAACACGGCATCGCGTGCCAGGGCTGCCAGGCTCTGCAAAGAAGGGAAGCAGCAGCCTTCCCATGGAATATGCTCAGGAGATGGATCAAGATGCCTTTTAAGATAACCAAGGGCATAAAACAAAAAGTTTCTCACTGCAAGAAAGCAAGAGTAGATAGAGCTTCCCAGCAGCAATAACGGCAGCAAATGCTTCGGGTCAGGGCTGCCTGTGCCAGCAGAGAAATGGGAGACCTAATGTTCCCAAGAGCCTTCCTGTCAGCATGACATTCCTGATTTTCCTCCCCTCCCACTGCTCAAAAGCATATCATGAGCTGGCCAGTAGGATTTTGCCATCATTAAAGGAAAAAAAAAAGGAGAAAATGACACCAGTGGGTACAAAACAAGCACAGCGAGGCACAGCTGGGAGATTTTTCCCACGTATTTTTCCCAGCATGAAGATGGTGAATGAGGATGGTCAGGCCATACAGCAACCTTCCCAACCAGCCTCCAGACCTGCCAAGATCACCTGAAGGAAGAGATGTGAGCACAGAGGAGAAAAGGCAACAACTTCTCCCTTTAGAGAGGGAGATGTGCAATGCCCCGAACCAGCCAGAAACATCAAATCCAACACCTGGGCATCTTCTCATGCAAAAGGAGAAGAAATGCTGGCAAACCCAGTTATGTGCTAAACCGTGTAAGATTTAGGCTGATAGAAGATTCCCCAAACCAGCCAGAAGAGCTACAAGCTGTAAAGGAAGCAAATATCAGCATGGATTTTTCCATCAGCCCACAAACGGATCACAGCCAGCCCGCGGTGCAGCCTCTATTGACAGACACAACAGCTCCTCTCTTCTATAAAATTATTGTGCCATTTTCAGCTGTAATCGAATCTTTTCAAACCTTTTCAAAAATAACAATGCCTCTAATGCAAGGTTAACTCAGCCCTTTACTTCCCTCTTGCTCAGTGAGATGGGTCTGTGTTCAGCACTGACTGCTGCCATGTGGGAAGCACCATCGAGGAAAAGGGATGCCAGTGATTTTTGGAATGTCTGTGGGAGCAACAGGGCTGTGGCCAAAGCAGCTGCTTCTTTGGTGAGATCCTGTGCCAAACACAAGGGTGGGAAGCTCCTGTAACTCAACAGCAGCAGTCAAGGGGCTGCAGGGCCACGCACACACATCCAACACCAAATTATCCCAGGAAAGCAGATGGGCACACGAGGTAGGAGAGCACCGAGGGGAGCTCTGCTCTCTCCCAGGGACTGAGCCTCCAACACTTCACGACCAATATGCAGAGAGGGAGAAACATTCTTCTCTTCAAAGAGAAATCAGGCCCTCGGTGGCTTCGTCTCATGTTTGTTATAACCCCAAACTGTTTGCGCTCTGTGCGACTCTGGTTTTAATCATTTATTCATCAGCACAGTTTGATGGCCCCTCTGCATTCCAGGCTGAAGCTTTTAAACCCTTCCTATGCTGGAGGCATACTGAAAGGAGCAAGTGCTTTCCCTGGGACCTGGAAATATAAGTAAATATGACAGGCTCTGGTTCCATTTTTTATATTTCCCCACACACATCAAAAGCCATTACTTGGGAACAGATGCTGAGGACAGACGGCAGATCTGGGGAGATGGGAAAGAAACCCTCTAACTTTTTAAAGCCAGGTCTGTGAGAAGTGATCAAACATAATCCATTCACTAGTGACCTGCTCCTCCCTCCACCGACTCCTCTTTGAGTCTGAAATAAAATTACTCCTCTGAAGCCTCCCATTAACAGATGAAAAGACTTTCAGCCTCTCTCCAGCTGAAACTGGACGGGGGCCGCGATCCCCAGCGTGCCTGGATATTGGAGCTCAGGCTCCTCTGCTTGGATTTGCTTTTTTTTAAAAAAAATAAACCAAAAGAGCTGCCCAGAGTGATGTCTGCAGAAGTGACAGATCCAGGGGAGAGGCTCAGTGCAGTGCACGCTTCTCCTTCCCAGAGGCAACAGCGACTGCCGAGCCCTGGATGTCCCTGTGCAGCCCAGCCAAGGTAGACAGCCCCAGCACCCAGCCCAGCCTGGCTCACACAGAGAACACCAGTGACAAGGACAAAGTTTGCTCCCAGATACAGCCCTGGCCTTCAGGAATTCAGGGCTGTGAGCACACGATGCAGCAGCACCCTGGAGCAACACCTCCCACTCATCCAGTGCCAGGCCTGCGGCTCCCTCCTACCACGGGGAAAAGGTGCCATGGGGGACAGAACACCAGGGAAAGCTTGTCCTGAATCACACACCACCTTTGGGCATACAGTATCGCTATTTCCCTAGAAAGAAGGGTCCAAACAAGATTATTTTGATGGCTTTGAGTGTGACATTGTAAAACAGGGCATGGTTTTTAGAGGGCTTGATCCTCGGAGCACCTTAAGTCAGACACGCAGCGAGGCTGGCACTGAAACAGCAGCTCCTGGAACTGCAGGGCAGGAAATCTGCATCTTGGCATATTCATCGTGGAAGGGGTTGCAGGGCACAGCCAGGGCTGTCACTGTACAGGCAGCATATCACAGCTCAAACCTGCCCAGCAGAGCCGAGGGGGCAGCACATGCCACAGCTGGGTCACCCAGAGTGGAGATTTCCGTCGGCTTCTCCCGTCACTCGGCACAGCGAGTTTCTTCCTTCAGGTTCTTCAGGAGTGCTCTTATTCCCCACTCTGCACAAGAGGCTGGAAGACCTCCCAGGATCTGTTCTTGTGTTTATCAATGCTGAGAGCTGACAGGGAACCTTTTGCCATAAGAACATCTTCCCCTCAAGGCAAGATCAGGGGTGTCCAAGGCAAAGACAAGCTCTCCCTGTTGTTCAAGCCCAAAATGGATCCTCTCTGTCCAAAAACCACAGCAGAGGATCCTGTAAACCAGACACTGACCTCACCACTTGCTCCTAAATGGTGCTGTCCAAGGAGTGCCTGGTCTGGAATGGGGACATCAGTATGTGACTGTCACAGCAAGCACAGGGGACACTTGGCTTCCCCAGGTCTGCCTCTGCAGACTCACTGACATTTCCACAGAACAACAGTCCCACCACAGGCTGTGCCTGAGCTGATGCAGGGAGGGAGATGGAGGGAGGCAGTCACTATGAGTGGGTGCTCCAGAGGATGCTTGGTTCAAGCCCTGATGCTCAGAACCTTCCAAAAGCACTTGGCCAGGAGGAGAAGGCTCACCCTGCCCTCCTTCCTTAACAGAGACATTCACCTCTTCACCTCTGTCACCAAAGTGCACAAAATTTGTACAAACACAGCACCTTTGAAATCCCTACTCCTGGACAAGAAATTCCTGCTCCAGCATCTGGGACAGGTCAGCAGCAGCTGAGGAATGCAAACAGAACAGTGCAGCTGGAAGAGTAAACTCAGGCTGGGAGCAGGGTATGGAGGGAGGATCACGCAGGGATGCTGAGGCTGCAGCTTGTTCTGGCTCCAGAGGAGGTTTCTGCCCTCACACTTCTCACCCTTGAAAAACCAATGAAACAACAAACCAGCAACATCACAGCCAGCCATGCTCCACGCAGCTGCTGGCAGGACACCCCTCAGGCTCACTGCTGCTTTCCTGCCTGCTCCATCCCCACCTGTGCTGAAGTCTCCCCCCACAGCCATCCCTGCCACTGCCAACCCCAGAAGCACAGACAGGAGCACTGGATGTGCTCCCTGTGAAGACACTGCACCCCAAGGAGCACGAACACCAGGGGACTCGGTACATCACGTACGAGTCAACTAATTCTGGAAACTGAGGGTCCATTTATAAACCCTTTATTAATAAATGATTAATAGATGCAGCCATATTTTTTAATAACTTGCAATAAAAAATGCTACGAAAAGCTTAAGCAAGACAGTCTTAACAGATGGTGCTATAAAGTGAATTATAACATGTACAGTAGCTAGTGCAGCGTAATGGATGTCCTCTTTAATAAAAAGAATCTGATTTTATGCAGCAACTTTCACGCTTGAGGCACCTCAGCACACTTTAATGAGTTGTCGTGGCCTCAGCAGTAGCCACAGACATCAGATGCTGTTTTAGTGAGAGGGAGGATGTTGGTCAGGACACTGTGCTGCTCCACAGTCCTGATTTTTAACCTTTCCTTGGACAGCTCCCAAAAACAGACGTAAAGGTCTGAAAGCTGCCACCTCCTACCCCTGCACGGCGGGGAACGACAAGCAAGCTGTGGTCTGGGGCTGGGAACGTCTTCTCAGGGAAAAAAATAAAAAGAGCATTATTCCCACCACCAAAACCAGACTGCCATCTGTATCCACGACTATAAGGCACGCCGCAAATTATGTAATTTAATAAACACTGTAATAATAAAGTATTTATTTTGTATAATGAAGTGTTAGTGATTAGAAACCAAACACACATCGGGCGTGCTGCTGCGGTTTCTCTTGAACCTTTGCCAGTATCACTCAAGGCTAAATATGTCTGCAGCAGGTTGAGAGTAAGTTCCTCGCCTTGTTTTGATCAGCCTGTCAAGTGTTTTAGCTGCCAGTCGAGTTTCTTTATATCACACTATAATTGGCTGCTTTCTCAAGGTGCAGCCAAGGAAAAAAAGCACACGGCAAAACTCGGGCTCCTTTGGCAAAATCCTCCGCTGCTGCTTTGCTGCAAGCTGATTGCAGTAGCAAAGGGCACTTTGTAAACAGCTGGTGAAAATAGAGTGGAACTGAAAGGCAGCTTGCAATAAACTCCAGGAGAAAGCCTTATTTACCCTCCCGTGCTCGCTTTGGAGTGTCGATCAAACCGCTTGCGGCTCCCGCGGGAGGCCCTCGGAAAAATAACGGGAATAAAAGAAACCAGAGAAGCAAACGCCGTCCCCCAGAGCCCCCGGGAGCCCCGCCCGGCCCAGCCACCCTCCGTGCCCAAGTTCAGCTCCAGGGTCAAGCGGCCGCCCCCGGCGCTGTCCCCGCGTGTCCCTGGTGTCACATCTGGGGAGAGCTTTGATCGGAGCAGGCAGGAGGGGGGTCCCGCTCCCCCATCCCGATCCCATCCCTCAACGTCGGCTCATTGATTTGCAGACGTCGGGAGAGAGCAGAGGAAAACGCGAGGGTGCGAGGGAGCATCCATCACCGGTGGCACAGGACGTGGAGCACCGCGCCCTCCAGAGGCTCCGCTCCAGCCTCTCAGCGGCACCTCCAGCGCTGCTCCAGCACAGCCCCGCTGCACCCCGAGCCTTTGGGGTCACCCTAACGGCGGGGAGGACAATTTGGCAGCTATCACTGGGGTGAAAGCACAGGCTGTGGCAGCCAGGGACCTTCCTGCCTTCTACCACAGCATCCTACCCATTTACTCTGGAAGTGCAGAGCTGGCCCGCTGGGATTCTGGGGCTGTCCCCCCTAAAAGGATCAGTGCTCAGGTGTCAGAGCCCCCTGACAGAAAAAGGAAGTGTACATTTTCTGTGGCTGCTGCTGGGAGAAGCAGAAATGAGCCATGAAGAATCACCCGGCCCTGTGGTCGCTCAGGTCGGAGCAGGGCCCGCCCTCACCTGGCAGCAGCACAGCCAGAGGCTTCCAGGTGCATCCCACACCTGTGCACTTTGTCCTTCCCATGGGACAAGCCTTCCCAGCACGCGGATAAGCACAGACAGGGAGAGCAGCCTGGGCAGTTACCCAGCAAGGGCTCCTTTGGCTTTCCCAGGGAATTGTGCAGTGACAACACACTTCTGCTTCCTCTCTGCTCCGAGCAGCAGCAGCACCTGAAAACCCAACTGTCCCTTAACAGTGACACTGCAGACACCACCCAGGACACTGGAGATGGGGATGGACAGTGCTGCATGCCAGGGGCTGGGAAATGTAGAACCTGTTCCACCTTTACTGCTGCCTGTCCTGTCCCCTCTCCTGCAGTGTGCCACTGCCACAGGGAACAAAGGAGAAGCAGAACACTGGCACTGGTGTTTCCTGGCTCAGACAGAAAACAACATTTTAACAGCATCATTCCAGTAAGGTTTCCCTCCTGCCACTTTTCCTAACAGCTGCAAGAAGGTCTGGATCTGGAAACTCTCTCTCACATCACTAAGTCCAACCCAGCAGCTCTGTTAACTCTTGTTTCTCCACAGAGAAGAGCCATCTTTCCACGTGAGGAAAACCAGGATTTCCCTTACCTGGGCTGCAAAAAACTCAAAAGGCTGTGCTCTGTCATGTAATGCAGTACAAACCACCAAGGATGTAGGACTGGAAGGCGAAAATTTGGAAGGGGCTGCCCAGGGAGGTGGTGGAGGCCCTGACCCTGGAGATGTCCAAGGAATGACCAGAGCTGGCACTCAGTGCTGTGGGCTGGGTGACAAAGTGGGGATTGGTCACAGGGTGGACCTGGTGACTTTGGATGTCTTTTCCAGCCTCAGTGTTTTGGAGATTCTGGGAAATGCAAGTCACTAAAGAATTCAGCAAGCAGCACACCACTAACACACAAGAGAAAAACCAGTATTCCCACCTCTCCTGGCAGTAAAAAAAAATCCACAACCCTAATTCTGGATGGAAACACTCTCAGTGGGCACAGAAGGGTCCACCCACCCCCAGCCAGACCCCAGCCCAGGGCTGGGAGGGGCAGTGCAGCATTCCCACTCCAGCATCACACTTAGACGAGCTGCACCCTCTGGAAGAGCACATCTACCCCAAGCTGAGCGCCCAGCCAATTCCCTTTGCTGTGAACCACCCACAGCCAGTGCCTAAAGGGGCTGGAATTCCTTAGGAACTCTTTCCCAGAGCTGCTCTGAGTGCAATGCCTGGGTGCTGCTGCTGGGCTCCCCCTGGGCTCACCGTGTGCGCGTTGAATTCCGGGAACATGACGCACGTGGCTCCCACCCACAGCGGGCACAGCAGCTTGTTGATCACCCCGTGGACGTGGTGCAGAGGCAGCACGTGCAGGATCACATCCTCCTTCTTCCACTCCCACTTCTCAACCAGCCCCGTGGTCTGCAGAAGGAAACAAACAGCGCGGCCTTAGGGCAGGAGGAAAGATTTTCCCAAAGTATTCCCAAGGTATTCCCAAGGTATTCAAGCCCCAAACTCCCTGGCAGGAATGGGCACGAAATCTTTCCTTCAGGATCAGCAGGAGAAAAATCCCCACCACGACAGCAGGAATACCTTCAGCATCCTGTCAGGATGGGTCTTTAAATCAGCAAAGCCCTTCCTTGTTACTGAGAAACATCAACAATGATTTTAAGTAGGACATACAAAAATATTAATCTACTGCTGCACATGCAGATTTGGCAGAAATAGTAATAAAAAAGCTAATTCTCCCAGAATTCTGTTGCCATAGTTAGGACACTGATGACATCAGGCTTTTAGCACCTGTAAGGGATAATCAGTAGGAGCAGGAAATTGCTGATAAACAGAAAGTAGGTTTCATGTTAGTAAAAATTATGAGAGCATCAAGCTTCCAAAACACTCTGCTCTGAAGGGATAATTATCTGAAGGGATAATTATCAGGTTTCTGGGTCAACAATGCCCTTCAGAGCCCAGTGCTGGCAACTGCAAAGCTTATTTCCAGCCACCTAAAAATAAGAAAAGCATCTGAGCAGTGGAATTTGGTCGTGTCTCTCACAACCCTCTTCCACAGGGCGGCGAGCAGCTTTTAGGCTTCCTGCAGGACAGCACAAAGGATGGGGACTGCTCAGGCCACCCCCCAAATAATCAGCATGTTTGTGAGGGAACAGATTCTTTGCCCAATATAGCCAAGCCCTGGCTCCATCCGTCAAGGCTTTCATTCCTGTCGGGACCCTGCAGGATCCGAACACCCCGAGCAGCTCTCGAGGCACCCCTGCATTCCCTGCCCTCCTTCCCTAATGGCAGCAGTCTGGCAGTTGCAGGCACTGATAACCAAGTGGTGAGGCAGTCAGCAGGCTTCTTCAAACTTTTAATTCCTTTTGGCTCCGAGAGCTAATGGATTTTTTTGCCTTGGGGATACAGAGCTGAATAATGCACGGGCTTTGCACGGCACTGGGCTGGGCTAAGATATTTTCCAATTAGGAGCAGAGATTCTCCCCTAGTCAGAGGGCAGAAAAGCAAACTGCAAAGAAATCAGGGTTTTTTTTACAACAGGTTTCATCCCTTCTGCTTTCCAGGAAAGCAGGGAGGAGAATCCTGCCTCAGGATGCAGCAGCAGCACAAACAGGCCAAGGCTGAGAGCCTCACACGCTGCTGTGTGCTCACCCTCCAAGCGTGGAGGATTCCAGAGCTGCATCCCCACGGCTCTCAGCAGGAATTAGGCAGTGCAAAGGTGTCTGCAACCCCAAACCCCCTCCAGATTCCACGACTTTGTACCTTGGCGCGAGCCTGGCAGGGGGGCAGCGGCACTCACCACAGCCTGCACGTTCTCGTGGGTGCTGAGGACACCCTTGGGCCTGCCCGTGGTCCCGCTGGTGTAGATGATCATGGCTCCTCTGTCCTTCCACGAGGAACAGCTCGGCAAGAGCCCCTCCTCCGTGGCTGCAGGGCTCGTGGATCCACCACCCCCAGGGCTGGGGAGCGGCAGCACGGGGACTCCCAGTCTCTGGGCACTGGGGGTTATTTTGCCCAGGAACTCCTCGGCCGCGATGAGCAGGGCGCTCTGGGAGTCCTGGATCACGTACTCCAGCTCGGGCACCGGGTGCTTCCTGTACAGGGGCACCGCTATGGCCCCGCTCAGCCACGAGGCCCACTGGGCCACCACGTAGGAGGCGTCGTTGGGGCACAGAAAGGAGATCCTCTCTTCCTTCAGGTCCCGGCCGGGGCACTGCAGGACCCTGCAGATCTCCTGCGACAGGCGGAGGCTGCGGCTCAGCAGGTCCCTGTACGTGTGCTCCCCGTCCTGGTCAACGATGGCCACTTTGTCCCCGAAAGCCAGGGCCCTGGTGAACACAGGGGTGATGTCACTGCTGCGGGTGGCCCAGGCTGTGTGCAGAGCCCTGTGGGGACAGCCAGCCCTCCTCCCATCCCACGTGCAGCGGGACGGGTCCCGCAGGAGGCGGCGGAGGGGCCGGCACAGCTGGGGGAAGAGCAGGGGGAGCAGCATCCTGCCAGCACGGCCGGGCCGGAGCGACTCTGCAGAAAGCAAGGATGGCACATCAGCAGGGCAGGGATTACCCAGGGGGTGATTCCCACGCAGGCAAAGTGGCAGCCCTCATTTGAATGGTATCCACTGTATTATTTATGTCCCTGCCTCAGAGTGCCACATCCTGGGCAGCCTGAGCACCCCTGAGTCCTGCCACGATGGAACAGGAGCAGAGACCCCTCCCTGCACAGCCCCCAAATCCCAAAATCCAGCTAATTTAAATGATGAACCGGCTTTCACAGAATCCCAGAATGGTTTGGGCTGGAAGGGACCTCAAAGCCCACCCAGTTCCACCCCCTGACACCTTCCAGTGTCCTGGGCTGCTGGCAGGCAGGGGGTGAAATGAGATGGGCTTTAAGGTCCTTGCCAAGCCAAGCCACTCCTCGATTCTGTGACGAACCCTAAACCCCTCGGCACAGCCTGCAGCACCCTCTCCGTACAGCAAGGAGGAGCAGAGATGAGAGAGAGAGAGATTCGCTGCACACAATCCAATCAGCACCAGAACATCCCCAGAGAGGCTCCATGACAAGAGGAAGCAGCCAAAGGATGACAAGCTCTCACTCTCGGCGAGCGTCCGTGACGCTTCCCTGACACTGGCAATAACAGCCTGAGTTTGCCTTTATTTCTGATAAATGCCTATTAGTGGAGCAGCTCAGCTCCAAGAGCCTCCCAGCCCAGCCTCCCAGCGTGGGGAGGAGCTGGAACAAAGGGGAACCAGCCCAGCAGCTCCCCAGGACAGAGCTGGTCAGGGCTGCCCCAGCTCAGGCTGCACAAGTTTATTTTCTGTCTCCTGCGGTCTCTCCCCGGCACCTTCGGAGCATTTCCCCCCCCCAGACACTGGCCCTGCTCAGATCTTCTTTTGCAAATCGACCTCAATTTCTGCTTCTGCAAAACAAGCTTGTGATTTAGGGTGGAAACATCTGGGGGAGCAGAGAGGCTGCAGCCCCAGAGCGGGGTGAGCGTGGGAACTCCTGACATTTGCCACCAGCATGGAAAAAAAACAAAGCAGCTCAAGGCAGAGCTCGTGTGATGCCTCTGCATCGCTCTGGAGAGGCTGAAATGCAAAAACCCGGCCTAATTCACACCCTAAACTGAACCCGTGGCCATGGCAAGGTGTCGGTGCCCTGAGCATGACGAGGGGCATCAACTGGGAGCTGGTTTGCCCAGGACCAGCGCGGCTGATGCTCTCAGTGCTCTCACTGTTCCTCCAGCTCCTTCCAAAAATCCAATCCCCCCGTTCCTGCAGTCTGTGTTCAATGGAGCAACTCACAGCAGCACCTCCAGGCAGGCCTGGCACTGCTGGGTGTTCCAGAGCTGGGCTGCAGACACGCGGGGTAAACCCAGGGGCTGTCTGCCATCCCCTCCTGCTGCTCAGGGATCACTGGTGCCACAAACGCCAGCACAGCACACCTGGAAACAAAGTTTGTGCCTGGATCCCACGGGAGGGTGAGGGCAGGGCAGAGATGTGGCTCTGCTGCCTTGGAAGGGAAGGTTCAAATCCCCCTGGAAGGGAAAATCCAAGCCCTCCTCCTCCTCCTCCTCCTCCTAAGGCTGAAGATCTCAAAGCAGCTGGAGGGCTCTCCCCAGCTGCCAGCACAAAACCAGTGCAAACTGGGAGCTGACCCACTGCAAACTGGGCACTTTGTGCATCCCCCTCTGAACACCAAGGACATGAAATGCATTCCCTGGAGTAAAATGATCCCTGGAGTTACTCTGAGCTGCTCCAAAGTGAGTTATTGCAGGAATAACCATGGCTCCAGCTGTGACTGTGTAGCTGCCAGGGTGAGCCTGACCTGCAGGATTCCACCCTTTCCTCATTTACAGGCATGGGAACACAAAGGGATTCCTTGCTGTTTCTACAGCATTCCTAGAAAATCACAAAAAATTCTTTATTAGAAAATCATCAAGTAACTGAGGGACTTGGAAAAGCCATCAAATAATGCCTGAGATGCTGACTGTTCTTCCCTCCTCACAAAACAAAAAACAGGGAGAGGTTTGGATTGGAAGGGACCACATGCAGTCCCACCTTCCACTGCCCCAGGCTGCTCCCAGCCCTGTCCAGCCTGGCCTTGGGCACTGCCAGGGATCCAGGGGCAGCCACAGCTGCTCTGGGCACCTGTGCCAGGGCCTGCCCACCCTCACAGGGCTTTATTCTCCTCCTCTCACTCCGGAGCGGATCCCCACCCTGCAGTCTCTACCCGCAGCCTACTCACGGCACATCCCGGAGCAGGAACGGGCAAGAACCGCGCCGAGCTTCCCGGGTACCGGGGCCGCCCCGCCGCAGGCCCCGCAGCCAGCGGCTCCCACAGGGGAGGAGGGCCGGGCCGAGGACAGCAGGCCCCGGCTCGCCCCGGCTATGGGCCATCCCGGGGCCATCCCGGGGCCATCCCGGGGCCATCCCGAGGCCGTCCCGGCCCCGCCGCCTCCCGCAGCCCCGCCAGGCCTCACCTGCCGCCGGGGGACCGGTCCGGCCGCGCACAGCTCCGGCTGGAACGCGGCGCCGCGACCCGAACGTTCCGCGCACCAATGTTCCGCCAGGCCGCGCCTGATTTGTGGGGATTTGGCCCCAAAACGCCCACGGGGGGCGGGGCGGGGGCTCCGCGGGGCTGAGGGTGCCTGCGGCCCCCCGCGGTGTCACCGCTGTCCTCCGATGTCGTGGCGGGCGGCTGTGGCATGGTGGAGCTCCAGCTGTGCCCCGCGGGTCCTGGCGCCACGGGCCTGGCCTGGGGGGTTTGGGGATTTGGGAATTTGGGGATGTGGGGGTTTGGGAATTTGGGGATTTGGGCAGGGGACAGGCATGGCCTGGGCTCCTGGAACATTCATGGGCATCCCAGGGGGGCACAGACATCCCAGAGACGCACAGGGGACACACAGGCACCCAGGGGACACATAGACACCCAGGGGAGACACAGACACCGTGGGGACACACAGCTGCTCTGGGGACACACAGACACCCAGGGGACACATAGGCATCCTGGGGACACACACACAGAGCCATCCCAGGGACACACAGCCACTGTGGGGACACACACACGGACACCTTGGGGACATAGAGACACCTTGGGCGCACACGGCCACCCTGGGGAGACACGGCCACTGTGGGGACACACGGGGGTCCCGTGGTGGCACATGGCACACGGCACGTGGCACACGGCACATGGCACATGCCCCCCCGGAGCCGAGCTGCCACGGCTGTGCCCAGCGGGCCGTGAAGCGGCACGGCCGGGGTGACCCCCGCCCACCCCCAGGTGTGTTTCCACTGCGGCCAGGCTGGGAGCGGAAACGGGGCCGGGATCCCAGCGCCGGGGAGAGGCACCCAACGCTCCTGCACCCAACGCTGAGGCTGCACCCAACGCTGAGGCTGCACCCAATGCTCCTGCACCCAATGCTCCTGCACCCAACACTCCTGCACCCAACGCTCCTGCACCCAACACTCCTGCACCCAACACTCCTGTACCAAACACTCCTGCACCCAACGCTTCTGCACCCAACGCTGAGGCTGCACCCAACGCTGAGGCTGCACCCAATGCTCCTGCACCCAACGCTCCTGCACCCAATGCTCCTGCACCCAACACTCCTGCACCCAACACTCCTGTACCAAACACTCCTGCACCCAACGCTCCTGCACCCAACACCCCTGCACCCCATGCTCCTGCACCCCATACTCCTGTACCCAATGCTCCTGCACAGCTCCCTCCTCATGGCACAGCTCCCTCCTCATGGCATGGCTCCCTCCTCATGGCATGGCTCTCCATGACACGTCTCTCCATGGCGCAGTTCCCCTCAGCACAGCCCTTGCCCACGGCTCCCCAGTGGCTGCCCTGCCCAGCTCCCTCCCTGTTTCTCAGGGTTCCCTCTCCATCTCTTGGCTCCCTCCTCATTCCATGGCTCCCCAGTCACAGCCTCTGTCCCCATTTCATATCTGCCCTTTCCCCTCCTCCCTGCTGCACCAGTGCCATCTCTCCCCTCTCTCCCCTCTTCCTCACCAGCGCACAGCTCCTCATCCCACACCTGCCTCCGCAGGGCACAGCTCCCTCCCCACTCATCCCCATCTCCAATGTCCCCACGGCACAAATCCCTTTGTGTCCTTCAGCTGTGCACAGCTCTGTCCCCACAGCACAGCCCTGTCCCCATTTCCTTCCCACTGCACACTTCTCCATCCCACAGCCCCTTCCCCAGCTCCTCTCCATCCCACAGCCCCTTCCCCAGCTCCTCTCCATCCCACAGCCCCTTCCCCAATTCCTCCCATCCCACAGCCCCTTCCCCAATTCCTCTCCATCCCACAGCCCCTTCCCCAGCTCCTCTCCATCCCACAGCCCCTTCCCCAATTCCTCCCATCCCACAGCCCCTTCCCCAGCTCCTCTCCATCCCACAGCCCCTTCCCCAGCTCCTCTCCATCCCACAGCCCCTTCCCCAATTCCTCCCATCCCACAGCCCCTTCCCCAGCTCCTCTCCATCCCACAGCCCCTTCCCCAGCTCCTCTCCATCCCACAGCCCCTTCCCCAATTCCTCTCCATCCCACAGCCCCTTCCCCAATTCCTGCCATCCCACAGCCCCTTCCCCAATTCCTGCCATCCCACAGCCCCTTCCCCAGCTCCTTCCATCCCACAGCCCCTTCCCCAGCTCCTTCCATCCCACAGCCCCTTCCCCAGCTCCTCCCATCCCAGGCTGTGTCCCCACTCCACAGCTCTCACCCCCTTCCCATTTTACACCCCGCTCAGTCCCCACCACCCCTTGCCCCGCTCAAGGCTGCTGCAGGGGGCTCCCAACCCCCCCTCCCAGCAGCTCTGGGTTGGCGGGTGCCACCTCCCTGCAGGTGTGCCCAGCACCCTGCCACTGCCGGTGTCACTCTCCACGCTCCCCACGTGTCACCAGCCCCCCGGTGCCCCGCAGGGATGAGCCCCCTCCCCGGGTGCGTGCCCATGGGGGTGTCTCTGGTGCCAACGCCCCCGTGGTGCTGCAGGGGCTGGCAGGGACAGCGAGCACGTGGTGGGGACAGAGCTGGGACATCCAAGGACGAGCCAGGAGCGGCCCCTCCAGCCGGGACCCCTCCCCGCGGGGGTGACGGGGCCGTGCTCCCCCCGACGGTGGCAGGCGGCGGGGCCAGCTGGCCGCGGATGTCACACACAGCAGATGTCACCCCCAGCCACCCTCTGCCGCTCCGGCCCCGGCACCTGGTGCCCCCCGGCCATCTGGAGCCGGCCGCATCCCCGGAGACGATGGCGAGCCGCGGTCCCCGCCGTGCGGCCCGGGGCCGCTCCGGGACTGGGGGGGAAGGGGCTGCTGCCCACCGCCGGGGAGGGCTCGGCCCAGATGTGCCCCCACAGCTGGGAGTGGGAGCGGACACCCGAGTGCAGCACAGCCCTGCCCACCCACGGACCCCCGGCCTCGGCTGCTGCCCCGGTCCCCAGGGCTGTCCCCAAGCTGCCACCGCGGCTTCCCGGCTCCCTCCCAGCCGGGTGTGAGCCCGCAGCCCGCGGCGGCGGGAGGGTTTTGTGCCGGCCCTCCCCGCCTTGCTCAGCTCGGTGATTAATTATGGATCCAGCAGAAAGCTTTCATTGCGCTGGAGTTTACTTGTGGCACATCCGTATTTATTAAAGGAAAAAAAAAAAAAAGGGAAGTAATTACTGGGGTGGTGTAAACAGCGCAAACACTGCGGGGCTGAGGGAATGCTCAGGGTGACAGCGAGTTCATCCTGGTGCTTGGGATGGGATGGGATGGGATGGGATGGGATGGGATGGGATGGGATGGGATGGGATGGGATGGGATGGGATGGGATGGGAAGGGGGCACTGGCAGCTTCCACCGTGGCGCCGCTTGCAGTGAGGATGCAGCACAGCAAGGTGGGAGCCTGTTCACCCCACTGGGACACCCCAAAACCATGGAAGTGTGTCCCTATCCCCATCCTGCCCCAGCCCAGGGAGGGACAGAGCCAGAGCAGCGCCGGGGTCCCCGTGGCTGCCCAGGAGGGTGTTGTAAACAAGGGGCAGTGAAACGTTTGATCTCCATCCATCTGCTGGCCCCTAATCCCCACCCGAGTCCTGGTGCCTCACCACTTCGCAGCCTCCCTAAGCTGCTCCCCGCCAGGCAGCGGAAGGTCACCAGGGGCTGCTGGCCCTGTCCCCGCCGCAGCCACGTGGCATCGGCACCGCCGCGAGGCCGCCAGGGCCACCACGGCCCTATGGTGGCAGAAGGCAGATCGAGTGTCCCCAGTTGGGGGTTTAACCCCGTCAGGGTCTCCCTCTGTTCTCCCCCGCGTTTCTGAGGTCCCCCCTTGCCTGCATCCCTCCCGGCACGAGCATCCCCGAGCTGCTGCAGGCACTGCCCGCACCCGGCGGGGCCGCTCTGTCCCCAGGGGCCTGCAGGGGACACGATTGCCGTGGGGACTCCCCGGGGACAGGAGCAGCTCGGAGTGAAGTGGAGCCGTAAGTGGCTCCTGCGTCACGTGGCGAGGATAAGTGCAAAATGGCCCTATTATGATAATTGCCCGGAATTATGATTGATGGAGATTAGCTGCTTCTTGGAGGAAATGGCAGGCGCACGTGTGACACAGGCAGGCCGGGGACAGCCATCGGGGCACGGGGGCACGGGGCACGTCGGGATGGCTCTTATGGCACAAACTGTCACTGCCATCCCAGGAGCTGCCGCATGCCCGGGCTGGGATGTGCCACCACCCAGGGACATTGGGTGAAGCGTGGCAGGAGGATGGGATGGGATGGGATGGGATGGGATGGGATGGGATGGGATGGGGTGGGATGGGATGGGCCACTGTGACCCACTCACACCCGTCCTGCCCATGGAGGGCTCCTGGCTCCTCCTGTCAACTCCATAAAGACATCCCTGGTTAGCAAAGCTGCTCCCCAGGGATGGCCGCTGCCCTCTGTGTGCTGCGCGTGCCTGCCGCAGCACCCCTGTGCTCCCGGTGAACGAGGCTCCCAGGAAATGGCTTCTTCTGGGAGAAGCCGAGCAGGAACTGTTCCCTGTCTCCTGCCTGGAGATTCCCACCCCATCCCCTCGGCCTTAGGGGCTCTCTGAAGGCATTGGCACCAGGAGCAGCCACGCCACAGTGGAGGCACAAGCCACATACCCACTTCCACCTTCCAAAGGACACCCAAACCAGGAGTTTTGGGAAGCAAAGCTGGGAAAGCAGGGTTGGCTGCTACGCCCGTGCCTGGCCAGGATGGAGCCATGGCACGACCGAACCGCCGGGGCCGGGATTCTGCCACGAGTTGGGGATGCTCTGCTGCACGAGGCTGCGATGGCCGTGCCAGGTGACACACGGCCAGAGGGCACCCCAAAAACCCCCACCCATCGCCACAAGTCCCTCCTCCGCTCTCCCCTTCCCAATTTCCCGGGCCCCCCTGTGCAGCAGACGGATGCTGGGTAAGAGGTGTGTCTGTGGGAGCCGTCCTCGCCAGGCAGCATCGCCGGTCTGCGGCGGCGCCTGCCATCCCTGCCATGGCTTTCCTGACCGGGCTGGGGGCACAACTTGGGGCAGACGGGGATGAGCCTCTCCACGCGGCGTTGGCACCGCGGACGGGCTGCGGAGCCCGCGCCGGGGGACGAGGACATCGCCCAGCTGGCCTTGGCGAAGGGAAGGGGTCCCTGGTGGGCCCCCGCCACCGGGCACGGCGAAGCCAACTCCTCTCTCTGCCTTCTCCCCTCGTCCTCCCCCCATTTGGCATTTGGCAGCGGAGCCGCGGCGGCGGCTGGGGCGCGCGGTGCCGGGGAAGGGCTGCCAAGCCCCGGCAGCCCCCCGCGGCCCCCCGGCCCCCCGTGCCAAGGCTGGTGGCTGGCAGAAGGGCTGCCCGCGCCTGGCAGGGCTCCGTCAGCTGCGGGAGGATCCCCGTGCCGCGCTCGCTGCCAATTTCCCTGCGAGCTGGCACCGCAGGCGGCTCCGGAGGCACCGGCAGAGAAGGCTGGGGAGGACGGATTGTGAAAGGGAGAGAGGAGAAAAAAAAATAATGGACACATGCCATCGCTGGAGCGGCGAGGCTGCCAAAACGCCAGCAGGCAGCGGGGGCCAAAACCCACCGGCGGCGGAGAGGAGGGTCTGGCAGCGCGTCCCGGCGCGGGCACATGGAGGACGGGCAGCGAGGAGGAGGCACGGCGTGGCCGAGGCAGGACGGGCGGCAGCCGAGCAGCCGGAGAGGACAGAGGTATTCGCCTTCGTTGCGCAGGGTGTGCGTGTGCGTGCATGCGTCTGTGCCAGGCTCCGCGGCCTCCCTGCCCATCCCTCCATCTCCCGCCTGGCCTGTCCCGCCGGCTCCTGGCTGGCCTGTCCCGCAGCCCTTCCCTGCCCGCAGCGCTGCCTGGCACGGGCAGTCCCGGGCTCCAGGTGCCGGCCGGGCGCGCCGTGGGGCTGCGCAGGGGCTCTGCCGCACGCGGGGCCGCCAGCGAGGCTGTGGCTTTGTCTGGTTGGGCTTTGTCTGCCCGCGGCGGAGGGGCCGGGGCCGGCGGGGCTGCGGGAAGGGAGGTGCGAGCCAAAGTCCTGCCGCCAGCAGCGCTGGCACGTGGGAAACGCACCCTGCTCCCAGCCCGGGGCTGCCCCGGAGCACAGCCTGCTGGCTGGGTGAGGAGGAGGGAGGGAGGGTGGGCAGAGAGCCCTCGCATCCATCACCACGCTGGGGAGGAGGAGGACGAAAGGGCAGGACTGCGGGACGCCAGGAAGCTCGTGGTCCCGTGGCCGTGACTCACATGATGCTGAGGTCGTGGCCGTGGGGTGCTGGGTGAAGGAGACAGGGTGTGAGCGGGTGTTTGTGTGGGGCCGGGGGTGTGGGAGGGAGTGGGGAGCCCTGGGAAGGGGGTTGAGGGTGCAGGGCAGAGAGCAGGTGCAGGTGTGCCCTCCTGCCTGCCCGGGGTGCAGGAGCAATGCTGGAGCCATTCCCAAGCCAGGAACAGCGTGGCATCACCGCTCCACTGGCACTGTGTGAAGCGGCTGCAAAAGGGTCCCCAGGCACCAAACCTGGCCCTTGCTGGGGGAAGGAGCTGGCACTGAAGGGAAACAGGGATGCTGGCAATCCCAAACCTCACGGCACCTCGATTCCTGCTGCTCTGCACCCTGCCTGTGCCCCCCACACTCCTGTGCCCAGGGATGTCCACTCTGCACCAGTGCCTGCAGGACAGACCTCCCTCAGTCCCATCCTGCAGGAGCCGGGGCAGGGATCCCAGCATCCAGCTTGGAGGGCATCAGCTTCTCCCTGGGAGTGATGTGGCAAGAGATGTCCCGTCCCATCCCATCCCATCCCATCCCATCCCATCCCATCCCATCCCATCCCATCCCATCCCAATGCTGGGCTGATCCACCCAGCCACTCAGCTCTGAGCTGGAGGAGCAGCTCTGCCCATTCCTGCACTGGATATCGGGATGAAACTGTGGCCCACTGCAGCCTGGTCCCCAAAATGTCCAGGGAAGCATCCTCCACCTGGATGGCACCGCCACAGCCCTCCCAGCTCCTCAGAGGACCATTCCCCAGAGGACAGAGCCCCACGCCCGCCCCGCGCTGCTCAGTGGGGGCCAAGGGGGCAGGAACGCTCTCGTGTCACGGGATGATCCCCCCATCTCCCCCTCTCCCTCGTTTTCCTCCGTATTTCACAGTTCCTGCTTCCTGCACAAGGCAGGGGTCTCCAGGGACTCCAGCCAGATGTTCTCTGCAGCACACCACATTGCTTTCCTAATGAAATATTCATGGAGCCTCTCCGCCTCTTGCCATGAAAGCCTTCTGCAGCTCCCAGCCATGGAAACGCTGCGCAGGCAGCATTCCTGCAAAGCTCCCGGCCCCCTGCTTCCCGCTCGGCTCCTCCACCTTCCTCCTCCTCCTCCCACCAGCCGTGCCATGCCGGAGCGGGCCTTTGTCCCCTCTGGCCCTGCAGGTGAGGCAACACCAAGGGCACGGCCAGAGCCACCAGTGTCCCCACACGGCTGTCGCCCACCCCGAGGGGCCTGGAAGAAGGGGACGGGTGGATGCAGACCCCGGCGTGGGGCACGGGGGGGTTCTCACCATCCTGGTGTCTGCCCATCCTGGCTCCCGGTGCTCCCGGAGCTCCCAGTGCCCCCGGTTCTCCCGGTGCTCCCGGTGCTCCCCGCTCCCACCGGCTCCCAGCCAGCCCGCGGCATTAGCGATGCTGTGCACTATAATCCAATTAGGTTGTTTATGCAAACAATCAGGTTTTATGTTTTGGTAAAAAGCTTAAATAACCTTAATCAAAGCGAAAGACCTGAAACTATCGCTGCCGGGGGCTGCGGGTTGCTGGGTGGTGGCAGGACCCCGTGCCTGGCTGGTGACACCCTGCCTGGCTGGTGGCACTCTGCCCAGCTCTGACAGCCCCGGGGCTCAGCACCAAGGGCCTCGTGGGAGGTGCTCTCCTCCATCCCAGAGGTGCTGCCAGAGGGTCTGAGCTGTTCTGCTTGTGCTGGCTCTTTTCAGTGTCACACCCAGCAAGGGTGGACATCCTGGGACATCTTGTCAGCTCTGCTCCTAAATGCAGGAGCACTGAGAGGCGGCATCACGCCAGGGGGATGCAGGAGATGCCAGCCAGTGACTGACCCAGCACACTGCCACCATCCCCCCTCACATCACCAGCCCTGGGTGCTCCAACAGCACCACAGCATCCTGGCACTGGGAGAAAATCCCTGCAGCTCCAGCTCGGGTCAGCGAGGTGGCACAAGGGACTGGGTTGTGTCCCTGTGCCCGTCCAGGGCTGGGCACGGCGAGCTGGGGAGCAGGGCTGGCTCTGGAGGGCCGTGCCCATGGCGCTGCCTCCTGCACACCCCGAGTTTCTGGAGGAGTAATAAGCTATGCATGTAGTGTAGAAATAAAACATGTTCTGCAGAACAAATGATGTTAATTTGCTGAGAGGCTCTGAAGCCGAGTATTAGCGAAATGCCTTGAGGGAGAGAGCAGCAGCTGTGCTGGAATTAATGGCAACGTGCCGAATTAGCACCGCTATGCATCATAGTCAGAGGGAAAAATTACCAGGGAGATGAGGAAAACAACCCCCTCCACAACCCCCTCCGTGTGCCAGCCCCCAGCCCGGGGCACGCTGCCGAGCGCCGGTGGGTGTGGTGGCTCCCGGTGCCCGTGGGATGCCCGTGGGATGCCCGTGGGATGCCCTGGCCCTGGCCTTGCCCGGGCACACCACAGCTCACTCTGAGCCCAGCAGCGTCCCCTGCCAAGGTGGGTGTCCTCAGGACTGCTAGCATCCCTCTGGGATGCTCGACATTGCTCCTGGAGCTCTGCATCCTCCTGGACCAAACCATGCCATTCCATCCCACCCTGCTCCCAGAGATCATCTCTTCCAGGATCTGTATCCCCCTGACCAAACCATGCCATTCCATCCCACCCTGCTCCCAGAGATCATCTCCTCCAGGATCTGTATCCTTCCTATC
Source organism: Motacilla alba alba (assembly GCF_015832195.1). Lineage (NCBI taxonomy): Eukaryota > Metazoa > Chordata > Aves > Passeriformes > Motacillidae > Motacilla > Motacilla alba. The sequence continues at coordinate 19,748,576 of NC_052026.1, read as the reverse complement.
CTTCCTGACCAAACCATGCCATTCCATCCCACCCTGCTCCCGGGACCATCTCCTCCAGGATGTGTATCCCTGCTGCTCCCCCATTCCTTGCCCTCCTTTCCAGGGTGTTATTCATCTCCTTGTCTCTTTACTCCTTCCCTTCATTCCCGGTGGTTGAGTGCCTGAAGTCTGGAGCTCCCCATTGATTCCTCACGGTGCATCTGCTTCACGGCTCCTCCGCAGCCTCTCCCGGAGCCTCCGCCTCCCTCCCCCGCCGCCTTCCGTCCACCTCGGCCGGCCCCGGCTACTGGAGCACCCTGTGGATGGGGCATTACCTCCTAATGGATGCTTCCAGTAAATTCCACACCTCTGATGAATATTTAACACCGACATCCGTCTCTGCTGGTCCCACGGTGCTGCTGTGTCTCATGGGAAGTTGGGTTTAGCCCTTGGGGGGATGCATCCAAGGCTGTGCAGATGGCAGGGAGCAGTTATCCCAGCGGAGACTGGCACTGGTGACATCCTGAGCCAGCATTCCTGTGAATCCCTCATCATCCCCTGTGCCCATTGCAGCTGCTGGCTGCTCATGCTCAGCCTAACACAGCCCCAAGAATAAAACCTCTCCCTGTTTGTCTTGTCACCCTCAACTTTTTCTCCCGCTTCTCCTCTGCAGGTCTCAGGCCCAGGGGAGCCGCCTCAGCCTGGCCCTGGATGTCACTGTGCCACCCTTCCCTGTTGTGGGACAGTCCCGGGGCTGTGCTCACGGGATGTGATGGATGTGGATGCGCCACCGGCCTGCTCCTTGCTGGGATGCACCAACAGCTGCTGAGCACCGAATCCGCTGGGATGTGGCCATGGGAATGGCATTTCCCCCGTGACCCTCCTGCAGCCACCAGGACTCGGCACCCCCAGGGGTGAAGAAGGTTCATTCGTCCAGAGGTTTATCCATGCAAGCACAAGTGGAGCTTCACCAAACACGCCCAGGCCCTGCTGGCTGCCTCGGGGACCAGGATTCCGCCTGGGAAGGAGGAACGTGCTCCCTGCCCTGCTCCAGACCAGGGGAGCATCACCCAGGGGACCTGCATGGACCCTCATGCTCACCAGGATCACCGCCTGTCCTAATCCCAGCTTTGCTCACCAGGATCACCACCTGTCCTAATCCCAGCCCTTCCCCGTGTCCTGGGAATGCTCCAGGTTGTCTGCCCCGTGCCCACCCCACACCAGGAGCTCTGCGTGCACAGGGCCATCCCACCCTTCTGTCCCCAAGGAAGCGGGCTGGGAAATCTCGTAAAGGGGCCGGTTTTGGGGCGGGCTGGGGGAGCTGGAGGAGGTTCTGGGGTGCTGGGTGCCGCTGGTGCCCGGGTGCAGGCGGGGGCTGCCGGTCACTGCCAGGTTACATCTGCCGGGGCACGCAAGAGTGACTCCAGATGCATTAGAAGTGCCGTGCTCCAATTTCAATTTCATCGTCTCACAATCATTTTCAGGCTCCTCTTAGTGCCACATTAACGAAGCCTGCTCGTTTGAATGCATAATTAGCCCAAGCATTCTACCTCGCTAATTTCGAAGCAAGGGGGGGGGGGGAGAGAAGGGGGGGAATTTGCATATTAATTTAGCAGAGGGAGAGAAAAACTGTTTACCACTTGCTTCTTGCTGTTGATCACAGCGGACTTAACTCTTTCCCGGGTGCCATCTGGAGCTGCGGAGCCGGCGCCCAGCCGGCACGTGGGACGGGCTGCAAAGGTTACACACAGCAATTAACCCTGCCGACCACCCGGGCTGCCCCCCGAGCTCGCTGCCAGCGCTGCGGCTGCGGCTCCTGCGAGCACAGGGCAGACGAAGGGCGGCTGAGGTGGAGGTGGCAGCCCCAAGGTGTCCCCCAGCCCTCCTCCCCGTGTGCTTCCAGGCTGAAAAGTCACTCATTGTCACCCCCTCAGGGTGGCAGGGTCCCATCCCAGATCCATCCCTGCCATCCTCGGCAGAGCCAGGAGAAGGGATTCCCAACGGTGTCCAAGAGTGGCTGGGTCCACTCTGTCATCCCCTTCAAAGGGACACCTTTGCCCTCAGGGCTCTCTGATTTTTAACATCATCCACCCGCAATACGGTGTTGGATGAGCCTTCCCCGAAGCCCCTTTGTCCCACGGAATCCGCGCACACGGGAGAGCGCCCAAGGAGCAGGGTGGGAGCCTGGCTGAGCACTGACAACACCCAGCAGCCCCCCAAACACCACCTCCCTTTGTCTGGGAGTCTGTGGGCGTCTTGAGCCGAGGTTGGAGGTAATTTGTCTGTCTCCTGCAGCGGGCTGTCATCTCGCATCTGTGAGCCGGTTCCATTTGTGCTGCCACTAAAAAATTCTCAGGTCTGACAGGTAGTAAAAAAAACATTAAAAAAATAGCAACAGGATGTCGGGAATATCACGGGCTCCTCGCAGCTGGACCACCCTCACATCCAGCTCTCGACATCCAGGTATTTGGATTTGAGGGTGGTCGCAGCAGCAACGAGCCCTATTTTGGCCTTTGGACATGTATCCCCGGGGGTATCCCTTGGCACCTCCACGCCAGCCCCCCGAAATGCCTTCCTCACCCCTGGAGACCCCCTGCCCCATCATCCACCGTGTCTCGCTGGCTCGGAGCCATCCCAGCGCGTCACAGCCGTGTGGGGACACCTCCGTCCCCGGCATGCCCGTCTGGCTGCCGCACGCCAGCCGCACGCCGCGGTGCCCGGGGCTTGGTCCTGCCCCTGCTCCGGGAAGGGACACGTCCCAAACGGGCTGAGGGCTCTCCGGAGTGGCCGGAGCGGCGCCGGCGCCGCGGAGGAGCGCGGGGCTGGCTCGGAAAGGGTTAACAGTTGATTACAGCCTTTGTCTCCGCATCAGTGTACATAATGCGCCCGCATTTGCATACTGCAGTGTGCGCTCAATTAAAATGAACTTTTAATTTCTTCTAAGTAAATTACTTCTTCCCGCTACGTGACGCGCACAAAATGTCAGAATAATGGGAGAGCCTTAATGAGCTGGGAACGAGGGGCAGGGAGGGGAATGCTGGGGGCGCCGGCTCCCCTCTGGGCCACTCCTGCCGGGGGAAAGGATGGATCCTGCTCTCTCCTGCCTTCCCTGCTGGGCCGCGGGACGTCCCCGCTGCCAGGATGTCCCCTGGGCAGGGCCGGGGTCGTCACGTCCTCCCCATCGCCTCTTCCTGCCCGTGTGCCTGCGAGGAGCTGAGCTGCCCGGGCGCTGCCCGCATCCCAGGGCTGTGTGGGGACACAGGGACATCCGTGCGCGGCTCTGAGCTCTCCGGGTCCTGCCCTCATGGTGCCATCCAGGGCTGTGCGGGGACACAGGGACATCCCTGCGAGGAGCTGAGTTCCCCAGGTCCTGTATCCTGGCGCTCCGCATCCTCCCCAAAATGCTTCCTGGGCCATCTCCTTCGCAGGCGGCCTCACGCGGCCCCAGGGAGCCGCAGCCGCTCTGTCCTTGCCGCGGGGGATGCTCGGGAGGGACCCGGAGCCCCCCGGCCCTGCCCGTGCCCCCCGCCCGCCGGGGCGGCCGCGCGTCCGCGGGGGCCAGATGGCAGGCGAGATTACTGGAATTTGATTTTCAGATAAATCACAAACCTGGATGAGCGAGCGCTGCTCCAGATGCATTATCCGTAATCCCCGGGAAGGGAACCTTTCGGAGGAGACGGTGCCCGTGCCAGCTGGGCAGCAGCTGGGTAATCCCGGCCGGCGGCGCAGCCCCACAGCCCGGGGGGATCAGCTGCTGCCCGGCCGTGCCGTGCCGTGCCGTGCCACCCGCGCTCGCCACGACCCACATTCGGGCCCGCCGAGCCCGGGCGGGAGCAGATGGAGCCAGATGGAACCGCACCGGGAGCGCACGGGCACCGGGAGCAGCCCGCGCCCGCCGTGCCCGTGCCTGGCTGGGGCACCCGCCCTGCTCAGCGCCGCGGGAGGAGGGCGAGGGGTGCAGGGGTCTCTGCCGGGCCCTCCCCATCTCGCTTCTCCCTGTAGGTGATGCCCGGAGCATCCCAATGCCGGCAGGGAGAGCCCCTCTCCTCCCACCCCACCACGCCTGTCCCAGGGATGCGCCTCCACTTATCCCAGGGGTTAATGGGATGTGGGAACGACTCCCAGGCTGCAGAGCCAGCCCTGGCCAAGCTGCTGGACGATGAGGGAAGGGACAGCCAGGGCTTGGCACCCATGGGGGCTGCTTGTGCCCCTCCCTGGGCTGCCCAGGAGAACTGGGAAGAGCAGGGGCTTGCAAGCCCCAGAATTTCTAGGGGTGCTCAGAGCCAGGCCGGGGGCTCTCCCATGGTTGGGGGCATGGTTTGGGGGCACGCTGAGTTTTGGAGGTTCTGAGTTGAGCACATCTTCCTTGACCCATCCCCACCCACCTCCTGCAGCTGCTCCTCTCCTCCAGCAGCACAAATTCAGGGTCTCCCTGAATAAACACCACCTGCAAGAGGTGGGGATGAAAGGTCCAGCAAAAATCCCCCTCTCCCCGCTCTGCCTGGCCCAGCACAGCTGCGGACCCTGGGGCTGAGCCAAATTTTCCAGGAGGTGCTGGCAGACTGTGCCCACCTGGCACAGCACATCCCTGGCGCAGCGGTGCAGAGCCGTGGCTGGAGGATGTGCCCATCCGTGGGTGCTAAAGCTGAGCCCGCACCTCCTCCCCGGGCCAGGGGGGCCGGGGGGCCAGGGGGAGGTGGCAGATATGAATTCCTCTTCATCTCCCAAAGGGAAAGGGGATGGGAGAAGCCGAGTGGGGAAAGCAAAGCTCTGTCTGGCTCCAGCGTGGTCTGGGAATGTCAGCCCTGTGTACGAGGAAGGTCCTCACACACCTCAAGGTGTGTCACCCTGAAGGACAATCCGAACTGTGTCCCCTCCAGGCTGTTTGTGACACTGAGTGTATTAACAAACATATATCTGGGGGGCTCAACAGAAACTCCCAACCACAGCCATTGCTGACCCTGGTTTTTATTTTTCCTCCCCAAAGAAACTCCCAACCACAGCCATTGCTGACCCTGGTTTTTATTTTTCCTCCCCAGCCTCCTCTGCTCGCACCCTCGTTTGGAGGGAAGGGCAGTTCATCTCCCCAGGGTGCTGGCCCAGCGTCCCGGGCTGCTGGTCCCTCTCCCGGGGCTGGTGATCCATCTCCTCAGGCACGATCCCTCTCCCTGGGCTGGCCACCGCCTCTCCAGGCTGTTCCCCACCTCTGCACTGGGACAGGGCGGGGATGCAGCACTGCCCAGCCCCTTCCCCACCCAGGGCAGGCATCTCCCACCCCGGTGCCCCTCTCTGGGCTCGGTGTCCCCCCAGAGCCCGGCGGGTCCCGCTGGCAGCCAGGGAGCACGCGCCAGCTTTCCCCCCAACGCCAAAATTTACATTGAACCACAAATTAATTTCATAATTTTTTCCTCTCTAATTATGCCAACATCTGCTGCGAGGCCCAAGCTGTGCGCATGCATTTTAATACAGCCCTCCCCCCGCCTCTCCCAGCGCTGAACTTTTCCGTAATTATCGCCAGGAGAAGGCTCCTTTCCCTGCGAGGTGAGGCCAAGGCTGCCAGGACACATGCAGGGAGGTGCAGAGAGGTGCAGGCAGGGGCTGTGCCCGGCCTGTGGGCTGGCATCAGCCTCTGCCGAGCCGCGGGGCTTTGTTTCCAGGAGAAAAGGGAAGGAGAAGGGATGAGGCTGCTCCAGAGGCAGCTCGGGAGGGCAGAGGGGCGGCAGGGAGCCCCCATGTGCAGGGAGCTGCACCCTGCTCCAGGATGGGGCTGCCAGGACAGCTGTGCCCCAGGGATGCTCCCTCCCAGGCCATGGGTAGCAGTCCCCAGCTCTCCCCAGGGACACTGAAGGGTCCTGCCCTGGACACCTTGGTCCTGTTGTCACCTTGGCCTTGTCCCCTGCTGGGGGACACCTTGGCCCCCTGCTGGGGTGATGCTGGTGGCCTGTCAGCCCTGTCACACTCCCACTGCACGGCTGCTCCCACTCGGGGAGACCTTTCATGGCCTCGCTGCAAGATGCAAAAGGTCATTTGGCTGCCGAGTAATTAAACCCGGCAATTATCAATGCGGAGCAGCAAGCTCCTGCTTGGAGGGTGCTCAGGGGAGGGGCAGAAATGGGGCAGTGGGACAATGCCTGTCCCCAAGCTGGGACCTCCCCTCCCGCACAGGCAGCACCTCCGGGGCCGCCACGCTCGCATTAGAAAGTTCATCAAGGGTTTTAATTAAACGGTGAGGAGATGAAGGTATTGCTTGGATACAGGATGAGCTCGGCTGCGCGCTCCGAGGAGGAACGTCCTGCTCTGGGCGTGGATTCCCCAGCCCTGGCAGCACTCGGAGCTGAGCTGAGCCCAGCCCTGGCAGCACTCAGAGTTAAGCCCAGCCCTGAGCTCAGAGAGCCCAGCCCTGGCAGCACTCGGAGAGTGAGCTGAGCCCAGCCCTGGCAGCACTCGGAGCTGAGCTGAGCCCTGGACAGAGCTCGGAGCTGCCTCTGCCTCGGGAAGGGCTCCATCCTGCCCGGGGCTGAGCGCCGGCTGTGCCACAACCAGGGCACCCCTGGCACGACCCAGATGGCACACGACGGTGTCATCTCTTTTCCCCGATCCCTCCTGGAGGCACCCAGCCCGTGGAGCATCCCCGAGGGGCAGCGGGGCCATCCATGGCGCACCCTGCCCGGGGCGCCACCCCCCGCGCGGGGCGGCCGCGGTGGCAGCCCAGGTGTGACAGCGGCAGCGGGGCCCGCGCAGCCCCGTTGGGCCGCTGCCGCCCGCCCTGCGCGCAGCCGGAGCAGATGGCAGGCGACAGAAGCTGCCGATGAATAATACACGTCTGATGAGCGCCGCTCCCGCCGCCCGCGCCGCCTGCCCCGCACGCCCCATCTGCGCCCCACAGCCCCGGGGTGCTGGCCCTGCCGAGTGCCCGGCACCCAGGGGTCCTGCCCCACACCCTGCCGTGCCCCTGGCACCCATCAACCCTGCCCCACACCCCTCTGTGCCCCTGGCACCCATCAACCCTGCCCCACACCCCTCTGTGCCCCTGGCACCCATCAACCCTGCCCCACACCCTGCCATGTCCCTGGCACACATCAACCCTGCCCCACACCCTGCCATGTCGCTGGCACCCAGGGGTCCTGCCCCACACCCTGCCGTGTCCCTGGCACCCTTCAACCCTGCCCCACACCCTGCCGTGCCCCTGGCACCCATCAACCCTGCCCCACACCCTGCCACATGCCTGGCACCCATCAACCCTGCCCCACACCCTGCCACATGCCTGGCACCCAGGGGTCCTGCCCCACACCCTGCCGTGCCCCTGGCACGCACGGATCCATTCCCACACTGGAGTCTCACTGCCATGCAACGGGTACCCACAGGTCCTGCCACGTGCAGGGATGTCCCTGCCACGTGCCTGGCACCCCTGGGTCCTGCCCCACACCAGGGCCCCCCTGCCAGGCGTCCTGGCACACAGGGATCATCCCCGCACCGCGGAGGCCCTGCCGTGCGCCGGGCACTCCTGAATCCAGAGCTGCTGCCACCACTGTGGATTCTGGGGCAGGGACGTGCTGGGGACCAAGCGGTGGCTGTGGCCCGGGGCTGGCAGGGAAGGAGCGCTTGGGTGCCACAGCTACGGCAGCCCAGTCAGGGTGGGGAGCAGCTTCCCAAGCACCTGCTGGGTCCTGTCCATCCCACAGCTGCGGGGGCTGCAGGGGCTGCTCCCCTGCCTGGGGGCTCTCTGGCTGCTGCACCCTGGAGCCCCGAGTCTCTCCTAGCCAGGAGCACACAGGTGAAGTTCCCATCACCTGGACCTGAGGGTTCTGCAGTCCCGGGATGCTCCACTCACCATCTCAAGGGGTTTGCGCTCCATGCCCCGGGCTGAGCTCCCACCCATCATCACCATCATCATCCTCCAGCCAAGCTCCCACCTCGGTTCCCCCCCTTGGCTCCTCTCTCCCAGCCCGGAGCAGCCCAGGTCAGAGCCACCAGCTCGGGAAGGGGAGGAGGAGGGTGGAAAACAAAACGCTGATGGATTGTGAAGCTATTGAAGTGCCAGCGAGTAAACTCCATATTTTTAACGGCATTTAAATGCCTCCAAGCAGATTAATAAGGTCTAGGTAATAGCAGCACCAGTCTATATTTATTCTATCTTAAACGCCAGTTTGTCAGGCTGTATTAATATTGATGGTAAGGCTTGGATTGAGGACAGGAAACGCTGGGACTTCACTTTATCTCTCCCAAACAGGCTGCTCAGCCCCTTTATCAGAGCTGTGGCTGCGGCAGCAGCTGCCTCTTCAAGGGCTCAGCGCATCCCCTCTCCCCCCCCCCCCACTCTCTCTTTTTAATCAGAGGAGAAGAAGTTGCTGGCTTGATCGTTCCATTTTTATCTCTTTTATTTACTCCATTTTCATGTCTTTCAGTGCATATTTTATTCCCATCAAGGCAGGACCATTGATAGCTTAAGCTGTGTCCCCCCCCCCGGCTCCCTCCGTGAGCCTGGCTGGGAAGGACGAGGGGCAATTACCAGGAAAGAGCCCCCCTGCCCTCCCCTCCTGCCCCACGGCAGCCACACGCAGAGCGGCCCCCCAGGAGGGGCTGAGCTGCCGTTTGTGGGGGGTCTGGGGGGAGCAACCCCTCCTCACCCAGCCTTGGGGGACCCCCCCTTCCCCCCAGCCCCTCTTAGTGCTGCCAGTGCTGCTGCAGGGCCTCCTGTGCCCACTGCCACCGACCCCTCACCGCACCCCATCCTGCCCCACCGGGCACCCCAAATCCTCCTGGAACTGCTGGGCTCCCTGGGGCTCTGCCCTGTGGGGAGAACCCCCTGGAGTGCCACGAGCTCCCACCCCAGAACCTCCTGTGGGCCGAGGCGAGGCCGAGGACAAACCCAAACCTGAGGACAAACCCAAGCCCGTTTTCTTCCTGAATATTCCCCGAATCCCAGATTCCTGCCTGGCTCTTGCCTGCCAGCATTTGAAATGCAAAGTACTCTGGGTCTTGATGAGCGCTCCAAAGCACCCGGCTGGGGAGCCTGGCCACGTGGCTGGGGCGCTCCCCGAGCCTGGAAAATTCAGAGCGTGCAGCCCTTCCCCGGCAAGGGTGGGAAAAGTGACGCACAGGGAATTTGCACATGATTTCAGACGGGCTCGGCGGGTAATGAATGCAAAATAATCGTAATAAATGCTAATTGTGGCAGGAGGGAGGCGGCCTGGCACGGGGCTCGGGGCTCGGAGACAGTCTGGAAAAATCCGGGAGGAGAGGAGGACGGGGCTGGAGGGACATGGGACAGCCTGGGGGTGCCCCGGGGATGTCCAGGGACGCTGAGGATCCGTGGGATGCAGGGGATGCCTGCACACCTCAGGGCTGCCGGGTGCGTGCTCCTGTGCAGCACAGCCCATCTCCCACCCCGACGGCTGCAAATCCCTGTTCCCACATGACCCCGGTGGGGACGCGGTGGGAGAATCCCTGTCCTCCCCCCACAGCGGCTGGTGGCTCCCAGGGCTTTGGGCACCGTGATGGAGCAGCCCCTGCTCCCCATCACCCTCCAGCGCTGGCAAAGCGAGTAAGTTGAATTTAACAGCCATTAGTCCTGGAAACATCAAAGGGCTTCTCTGCCAGAAAATGAAAATCCTCATTAACTAATAAAAAGCCCATCGCTCACTCTGCCTTTAATATAATTAACACCAGCCAAGACTTCAATTAAGGTTTTATCCAAACTTCAAAATGCCACTCTCTCCTCTCTCTCTCTCTCTCCCCCTCTCTCCCCCCATAATTACAGCAGGCACAGCAGCTTCAGCTTTCCCTGGGACCCTCCAGAGTTCCCTGGGATCCTCCAGCTTTCCCTGGGACCATCCAGCCTTCCCTGGGACCCTCCAGCCTGCCCTGGGACCCTCCAGCTTTCCCTGGGATCCTCCAGCCTGCCCTGGGATCCTCCAGCTTTCCCTGGGACCCTTCAGCCTTCCCTGTGACCCTCCAGCCTTCCCTGGGACCCTCTAGCCTTCCGTGGGATCCCCCAGCTTTCCTTGGGATCCTCCAGTGTTCCCTGGGACCCTCCAGCATTCCCTGGGACCCTCCAGTGTTCCCTGGGACCCTGCGGCCTGCCCTGGGATCCTCTGGCCGCACACACGCCGGGACAAACATCCCAAATAGGAAATGTTTGTGCTTGGCAGAGCCGGGGGTTCCGCGGGTGCCTCTGAGCTCAGCAGGGAGGAATGCTGCCGCAGGGAGCGCCGTGCGGCGCTGGGAGCCGGGAACGGGCCGGTTCTCCCCGCTCGCCTCCAGGAGGCCGGGCCGGCAGCGCCGGGCTCACGCCGGGGATGGGGAGCTCAGGGATGGCAAAGGCTCCAGTCGTGCTCGCAGGGAGGTGTCACCCTGTGCCCTCGGCAGCATCCCCGGGGTGTGCAGGTGGCCCCGAGCCAGGACGTGTCAGGGGCATGCCTGAATTCCCCAGGGATCAGGGATGATAGGTGCCACAGGGATGCAGGGATGCTGGGTATCCCAGGGATGTTGAGCAGGGATGCTGGGTACCACAGGGATGCAGGGATGCTGGGTACCCAGGGATGCAGGGGGATGGTACCACAGGGGCTGAGCTGGGATGCCACAGGGATGGTACCAGGGATGCTGGGTACCCAGGGATGCTGAGTTCACAGGGATGCTGAGTTCCCAGGGATGCTGAGTTCCCAGGGATGCTGGGATGCAGGGATGGTACCAGGGATGCTGGGTACCCAGGGATGGTACCAGGGGTGCTGGGTGCTGTGCCCATTGCAGGACTGCCCTTTGGCCACCCCAGATGGCCACAAGCCCTTGGTGCCACCTGATCCTGGTGGGGATGGGGTGGGAGTGCAGCCTCCAAGCGCTGCCATCCCAGAGCCCGGCTGGACACGCTGGGGCAGCAGAGCCGGGAGGAGACGGACACACAGATGGGACCCTAATCCTCCCCATGGGTCCCATTATCATCCCTATCTGGTGAAAAAACTCTCATCCTGGATGTGTCTAATCCTAATCACTCCCCATCGGCCAGGAGCACTTCAGACGGGCCAGACGGACAGACGAGGCCTCTCCTGCCCAGAATATCTGCACAGGCAGCCCCGGGGGGGACACGGGGGGGGGACAGGCCACCCCTTCGCTCCTAATCCCTCGGCGAGCCCTTCATTTAAAAGGGGATTTGCTGTTTATTCCCTCCGCAGGCTCCGCGATCATCACAGGGGTCAACATCTGAGCTGGGAGAGCCTTGATCAGATGTAAGAGAGAGCGGTGTGTTAATTGTGTTAATTGGGGGGCGATGGTGATGGGCTGGGAAATGCTCTGGGTGCTTTCCAAACCAGCATCCCTTCGCTCGGTCTGCAGTGAAGGGCTTGGGGTCTCTGTGGCTGAGGATGCTCCCGGAAATCCTTTGACCTCCCCAAAACACCCAGAGGTGGTGGAATCCCTCCTGGGGCAGGGTGGCTGTGACACCAAGCCCTCCCCCAGGCATTTCCTGGGTGGGGGGCTGAGGTTTGGACAGTGCAGGGCCCCTCTCGGGCATTTCCTTGCCCCTTCTCCTGCTCCCACATCCATATTTATGGCAGGGACGGGCACGGGTCAGGAAGGTCATCACTTGTGGGGGGGTCTCCTTCTGCCTGCCCAGCCCTGGGGGGCGGCTGGAGCCGCTGGGGGATGGGGATTAAATCCAGAAGGGAAAATATCCTGCAGCAGGTGCAGCTTGCGGCAGGTCTGAACGGCTGCCAGCCGGCTCGGAAATCCCAAACACATCTGTGCTCATCACTTGGACACCAGATGGGCCCTGGGTTAGTGTTTTGGGCTGGGGTTATCTGCGGGGGTTGGGCGAGGCTGGAGGGGGGGCTGGCTGCTCCAGCCCGGGATGCTCACACCCCGCCTGCATTCCCTCGTGTTTATCCTGGTATTTTTAGCGTGTTTTATCAGCTGCAGGTCAGGCCCCTCTTGGGATCAGGGGCAGGTTGTGGCCACACCAGAGCTCACAGCCAGGCACCACAGCTTTCTGGGTCCTGGCTGTGCCCCCAGCTTCTCCCCCAAACCCCCCAGGGACACCCACCTCCCGGCACCCATCAGGTGGGAGCTGCAGAGCCCTGCCTGCCTTAAGGGTGCTAAATATTATCAGCTCTCACTGTTCTTATCCACAGCTGCACATCTGATTCCCCTGTGGAATCATATCCCAGCACCACGAGCACCTCGTGTCCATCCTGGTGTCCTCCTGTCCCTGGCACCAGGCTGGCACAGGGGTGGCTGGACCCTTCCAGCCTGGTGGCTCTGAACTCTCCTCGAGCCAGATTGTGCTGGGGCCAGTCCTGTGCAGCCCAGCTCTGTTCACTCCAACTCTGTTCAGCCCAGCTCCATCCCTCCCATCTCCACCCCTCCCAGCCCCATTCCTCCCATCTCCATCCCTCCATCTCTCCCATCTCCACCCCTCCATCTCCATCCATCCCATCTCCACCCCTCCATCTCCATCCATCCCATCTCCACCCCTCCATCTCCATCCATCCCATCTCCATCCCATCTCCATCTCTCCCATCTCCATCACTCCCATCTCCACCCCTCCATCTCCATCCATCCCATCTCCATCCCAGCTCCATCCCTCCATCTCCATCGTTGCCAGCTCCATCCCTCCACCCGTCCCAGCCCGGGGGATGAGGGCTGGAGCTCTGGGCTGCTCCCTGTGGCAGCAGATGCAGCTCTGCATCCTCCCAGCTCCCGGCTATTTTTAGGAGCGTGTCTGTGGCTAAATCTGGTGCCGTGTGGGCTCGAGGCTTCCCGCCCACGTGGCTGCTGCCCTGTGAGGCTCTTCGGGGTTCTGTGTCCTCGCGGGAGCTGGGAGCATCATGAGCACACTCAGGGCAGTGCTCCCCGGCCAGGGCGTGCTGAGAGTGGGACAGGACGGGAAAACCATCCCAGAGCAGGGATGGCAGCAACAGGAGAGCAGTTCTGCAGCCCTGAGTGAACGTGGGGGACAGGGTGGGTGACACCAGCACCCCCTGCCCCATTTAACAGCTCCTGAGTGTCAGGAGAGGGGGATAAGCCCTGACCCCAAGCAGGGTGATCAACAGGTGAGGAATCCCGGATGGCTTCACATGGTCTAAACTACCAGCAGGGTGATGCCACCTCCCAGCTCTGCCTCCCCGGGGCTGGGGCCATCAGGGCACCTCTTCCCTGCCCATGTCTCCCTGGGCCCTGTGGCCCAGCCGAGCTGGGAGCTCATGGTCGCTTTGATAAGAGG